>NW_024736148.1:7511189-7568400 GCF_018991925.1 Homarus americanus
CTGATCTTGCATATGGGCCTAAGTGTCACCTGTGACCCATGCTATATTTCACTGTTTGGGATGTTCTTCTGGTTGTGTTTAGGTACTACCATTATTTCTAAGTTCATGTAAGGTTACATAAAATAGTTTTTAGAGAAAATGTTCTAACTCAGGGTTGAAAAACTGTCATAATTGATGAATGATGTTTTCAATAACTCGATATAAATCGTGTCAGTCCTACCTTAACTCAACTGGAGCAATAATAAGCAAAAGTTAAATATACTGTGGACAAATTTCTTAAGGATATTTTCTGTAATAGCTATGCAACAAGCTTGTAAACTATTATTAAAATTAATATACTGAATATACAGTAGTTACCGCATTATATAAATAGCAGATATTAGCTTTTATTAGGCTGACATTATAGCATTCTCGCATGCAGAGAATGCTTATCTCTCTGAGGAGGAGTTGATAAGGAGGTATAGGGTGTCCAAGGAATGCATCCATTAACTTCTTGAATGAGTTCAGGCACATCTCACTTGTGCTTTGCTGTCACTCGGAATCAAGTATGACGATCATCCAGCTATGATAAAATGATATGAGCTATTAAGGCTGTCACCTTCGTGGGTGAGATCTGAAGTAACTAGAGAGGCCGATATGAGACCGGCAGAATCGTCCACAGATGTTGCACGCGAGAAGGGCTACGTCCAGCGCAGGAAGAGTAGCGGCAGCGTTTTTCCGGCGTTGGCGCTTGTCTGCTTCGGTATGCAATTGGGCTAACTCAAAAGTATTGGAACCTTCTCGTGTGGTGTTCCTCCAAGCACTAAGATGTGGAGAATTTGTCTACCAGGTGAGGGGTCAATTGGAACTTTTTCAGGTTTGTCTTATGATTATCCTTATACCTTCGGTTGCCCGCCAGTGTTACATTTACTATTCGTTAGGTGACTGTAGAGTAGCTGCTTTAGCAGTCTATTGACGTCCATGTGGGTAACATGGCCAGTCCAACGTAGTTGTTCATGGGTAATGGTAGCCTCGATGCTCCTACAGTTGGTGTCACCGAGAATACTGGCATTTGTTCTCATGTCTTCCCAGCGAACTCGGAAGTTAGAACGTAGACTACCTTGGTGAAAGTTTTCAAGCGCATTGAGGTGCCTCCAGGTCAAAGGCTTGAGATGCACATCTGATCCAATGATGAAAGTAGGTAACATTAGAGAGGGTAGTACCGTTAAGCTGGATGGATGGCGTAGGTGTGACTGAACCATGGATACGCTGAAAGAAAATCTGAGTCTTACATATATTTGCCTCAAGAATCTCATGTAAGTCGCGTTCAGTGTGAGCGAGAAGGGTGAGGTCGTCTGCATACTGAAGTTCAGTAATGGAAGCTGCCGACACCTTTGTTCCTGTCTGGAGTCGTCTTATGTTGAAAAGACCCTTCATTTGGTACTGAATATCCACTCCTCTGGCCAAATTGGCACTAGCACGAGTAAGGAAGGCAGCCAAGAAAATGGAAACGAGAGTTGATGCCGTAAACATTTCCTTGTTTTATCCCTTTTTGGATCGGGAAGAATTAAGACTGGGTGCCATTGTGCAGGACACTGCCGTTCCTGCCATAGTGGAGTTGCCTGATAATGACGATGAATTTTGGTGGCCAGCCAAAACGGCTGAGGGCTTCCCTGTTGACCGAGTCAAAGGCCTTGGTTAGTTCGATGAAAGTCATGTACAGGGCACGACGATGTTCTCTGCACTTTTCTATTTTCTGGCGGGCAGCAAAGATCATGTCAGTGGTGCCACATGATGGTCTAAAGCCACACTGAGATTCTGGGAGGACTTGGGCGATAATATAGCCAGCTACGAACAACAGCAAGATCTCACGGTAGTTGCCACAATCTGACTGATCTTCCTTATTATTATAAATATTGACAATGGAGGCGTCTTTAAGAGCTTTGGGACTTCCTCCTTCTCCCATATATTCTCCAGGAGAGAGTGGAGACGGCTGGTAAACAGAGGTCCTCCTACTCTATACACCTCGGCTGGGATTCCATCAGGCTCTGAGGCTTTGCTAAGGTGGGTCATTTCTGGATGCTGACGGACATGCTGGGTAGTCAGGACATCCACATCGGTGTTTCGGTTGAACGACGAATGGTAGTGCTCTTTCCAGTGCTATAGGATGCCTTCTTCGTGTTTAATTAGGTAGTTACCGTTGTATGAGTGAAGGGGGGATGCGCCATGAGTGATTGGCACATAAATGTTTTAGTAGAATTGAAAAATTCGCACATCTTCTGTTTAATTGCATTTTTTTTTTTTTTGCATTTTACGCGTTTTATTTTCAATCCATTCGTTTTATAGATTGCGAAGTTGTTGCTGGGCTACTGATTTCTTCTTGCGGAAGGTATGAGCTCTAGTCCGAGACTGAGGTTTGTTCTGCCAGTCAGTTAGAGCAGCACGTTTTTCATCGACTAGTACATCTCAGCAGTCCTAGTATATTCTCTCGATCTGGCCAGGGGTCTCTCTGCAAGTTTTTGTCATGACAGTGTTGAGAATACACTATTCAGCACTGGGATTTGGGTTGTTTGTTATCGGGTTGTTTATCAGCCTATGTTCGAGCTGCTCTCTGAAAGCATGTGCTGCTGATGGATCCTCCAGTTACTTAGGCCCGAATTCAGAATGCTTGTTTGAAATTGCATTGAAGTTTAAACCAAGGATCGAGCAAAGATTTAAATTGTTGGTTTTCAGAGCACTGGCTTGAGCCAACACAAAGTTTCAAACAGGATTTGAGATCGGTTTTGTTAATCCTCACGTTAATCCAGCATGGAGGCAGGTTTAGCGGTCGATCCATCATTCAAGATAGCAAGTCAACACGAATTTTAACAGAGAACGCTCTTTTTGGCGATATCATCGAATTGGAAATTTTGTCGAGAGAAGACTGATGGTAGATAAGCAGAATTCTATCACTATTTATGATGAGACGCAATTCAGACAACGTTATAGGTTCAGCAAGGAAGAATTCTTTGATATTTTCTTTGATATGGATCATCTACTTGACAGACATGTTGGCTATGGTTCACCTCTACCTCCCATTCATCAGCTGATGATTGCTTTGAGATTCTTCGCAACGAATAGTTCCGGGTAAGAAATATTCTGCTTACTGAATGAGTTATGTTAATGTTTTACAATACTTTCGTGTTTAGGGTCCATGAAGATCAAGCGGGTAAATGTAAAGAACGCTAATTCTTCTTAATTTTGATTGTTTTTCTTTAGAAAAACTATTTTGATATATTTCAATAGAATTGAATCCATGCTGAGTGCATTTTCATTTTAATACAGTAATAAAGGAAAGTCTTTTCTTAACATTACTAATCGGGAGAAATGTGGGGTTGAAATAACAGAAAGAAACCTAACTTAAGTGAATCGAACCTAACCTAACCTAACCTAACCTAACCTAACCTAGCTAGGTTACTAGGCCCTGCATTGATTCATCTTCCTTTGGTTATGAATATTGACAACTGTCCAGGATTATATCTACAAATTGTATGTTGTCATGGGTTGCGTTAGGCTTACCCACGCAACCAACTCCAAAGTTTGTTTTACCAGAGATAAGACGCCCGGCGAGGCATAACTGGGACATGTATTTTTCCATTAGTGTATGTTAGCCAGCCTTTAGGGGGGTGGGCAGTGAAACAGTGTTGTACTGTTCATCGCTTCACACCCAAAAACCTCATTTTAAGTAGTATCCCCTGAGCCATGGGTTAGTGAAGAAGTCGTCTTGACTCTCTCCCTCCTGAAAGGGAGCGGGGCACCACACCACACAGAGTCCTCCACCTCACTCTGTCCTGTGAACCGTCGTCGACACGAGACTAAGTGTGTTAACCTAGGTTGTTATCCCCGTGGAAATATCACGTGTGGATGCCTGGTTGCGACAAGAGCAATCCAGGCTGGCCTATCAAACCTACAGTAAATGGTTAATTAATTCACGCTTACAGAGTTCTCCTGCACGACACCCGTCTACTGTGACCGTGATCGACACGAGACTAAGCGTGTTAACCTAGGTTTGTTATCCCTGTGGAAATATCACGTGTGGAAGCCTGGTTGCGACAAAAGCAATCCAGGCTGGTCTATTGCACCTAAATGGTTAATTCAAGTCACGCTTACCAGTTCTCCTTGCCGCGACAACCGTCTACCGTGACTCAGTGACGCGAGACTATGTGTGGTACACCAAGAGTACCTTTTGTTGTTATGGCCGTGGAAGGTCGACACGAGACTAAGCGTGTTAACCTAGGTTTGTTATCCCCGTGGAAATATCACGTGTGGAAGCCTGGTTGCGACAAAAGCAATCCAGGCTGGTCTATTGCACCTAGATGGTTAATTCAAGTCACGCTTACAGAGTTCTCCTGCACGACACCATGTGTGGTAACCCAAGAGTACTTTTTGTTGCTGTGGCCCGTGGAAAGAAGTTCTTGTGCGGAAGCCTGGTTGCAACAAAAGCAATCCAGGCTGGCAGTAAATGTATCACTTGAAGAATTAAGGCTCTGTTAAGTTATACCCATAGTAGAGTAATCACATGTGTCCCCAAGTTAAAATTCTCTTTTAGAAGATTAATTTTATTACAGCGTGAACGTGAGTGAATCATATATCCATGCAAATTGTAAATCATTGTATGGAAGCTTGACAAATAAATGTAAGTGCAATTATCTGCCCGTATCTGTGATCCTATCTTATTATTACTAAAGGTAATGACTGATTGGTTATGACAAAGTATAACCAGTAACTTAGATAGATGTTGAAAATTAAATGAATCCATTAAATCATCATTTATCAAGTATAAATCATGGAATGTCGAGTGGTGGAGTGAACTTCTACGTAGATACGCCATAATCTCCTGTAAGTAACCAGTGTGAAGGTATCGAACTCTACGGTAAGAAATAAGAAATACGACATATTATTATCTTTATATAATATAATCCACTCCTACTACCACCGAACCACCCCAAAACCATGACATATGTAATTGTTCTTCCTCTATGAATATCTTTGTTATCATATAACTACATAGCCACGATGTAACACTGCACAATAAATAATTATAATTTGATCGTAATTTGATTGGAATTATAGCAACAAAAGTAACTTGTGATGGGCAAGGAGAGATTTCTCCTCCTCCGCAAAAACTCGATGAGTCATAGTTGTCGCCATATCTTATAAACTGTATTATCGATGATGATTGGCTGTCGTAATGGAGTAAATGAAACGTGATTGACTGGAATTTCATTATTCGAATCCTTGCTCAGAATTTAAGAAAAAGCAACAGATTACCCTATCTGGGGTTGAAGCCGATGTTCTGAATATGGTTTATCCACCGCAGGAAATCTCGGATCCAGGAATCCCGATTCGCACGGCTGAGCTGAGCTCGAATTCCAGGCTCAAACCACCGTTTTGAATTCGGGCCTTAGTGTTAAAACTTCTTCTGGAGGCTTGTTGCCTTTCCCGTTTTGGGGTGACGTGAAGTGAGAGCTTGGCTATGATGATCCGATGATCAGCGTCGCAGTGGTCTGAGCCATACATGACTCAGGTGATGAGGACATATCGGCGATCTCTTTCTCTGACAATCATGTAGTCAATGAGATGCCAGTGTTTGGATCGTGGGTGTTGCTACGAACCCTTGGACTTGTCGGCCTGCTTGAACAAGGTATTTGTGATAGTGAGATTGTGTGTAGTACACTTGCTGAGGAGGAGTATTCCGTTGGGATTACGCTTGCCTAGTCAATTTCTCCCTATGATTCCCTGTCAAATGTCAGCATCTCTGCCATCTCTGGCATTGAATTCACCTAGGAGCACAACTTTATCTTCTCTGGGGATAGAGGTTAGGACTCTGTCAAGGTCGACGTAAAAGGCCTCCTTGATATTCTCCTCTGCATCCAGTGTTGGGTCGTATGCACTGATGAATAAGGGAGGGCGTGAGTGATACTATGGGACTCGGACAGTCATGAGGCGTTCGTTGATCCCAATAGGCATTTCAGTTGGCCTATATAGATTGCATTGGTGGATGGCAAAGGCAACTCCTTATATGCGGTTTCTCTCTGCAGCAGGGTTACCCTACCAGAAGAAAGTATAGCCAGACCCCTGTTTTGTGAGTCGGCCTTCGTCTGTGAGCCGAGACTCACTAATGGCTACTATGTCGATGTTATACCTCGCCAGCTCTTTGCCGCAAGGGTGGTTCTTCTTTCATGACTCTCATTTGGGGCCAGTATCCAGAAGGGTCCTGACATTCCATACAGAGACCATAAGAGTTTGTATTGTTTGTTTTGGTTTATTCTGTGATTATGAATATGTTTTCGACCGGGTTGCCCAGTCAAGTTGGTTCTTTAGGCAGGCTATGTTTAGGGCACCTTTTCTAGCCTCCTCCCCATGTGGGGTGAGCAAAGTAGCTCCTCGAAAGGGCTGCTAAGTCGCATAGACAGGACCGGATTGTACTGCTACCTAGATCCCAGTGCATAAACGACCATCTTATCTATGCCGCCCGTGTGCAGAGTTGTGACTAGAGACTCCTGGCAGTCATCTCTGCTTGTCCCCGTCGCCTCTCTTCCGTCGCCGTAGTACTTTTGGGGATATAGGGGTCTTCATGATGAGGAAAAGTATGATGAGCTGGATGATGGGTGCATGTGAGTTGATTTATGTGGTGAGGCAGGAGCGCAGGCTGCAACCACACATCTTGGCTCTGCATTTTCCTGATCCAGTGGTGCAAGTGTTGCAAAGACTGAGGAGAGGGAGAGTTTCAATGGACTGCCGATAGCCCAGTTTGTAGGATTTCGCATTTGTAACCTGTCCATCATGCATTGCCTTTTTCCGCCGGTGTAGTCGTTGGGTGTCCATGTTGGGGTCTTGTTGGGGTCCGCCTATGGTCGGTGATGTTCCCTAGTCCCACTCAGTAGGTCGAGGGTTCGAGTCCTGGCTGGTGAGGTAGTTGATTATATGTTCAAAGTCTGCATGTTATATGGACTAAAAATGAAGTATATATGGTACCTCGTGTTTCATACCAGCTGGATTCGGTAAAATGCTGCTGACATCCACATAAGCAGCACGGGCAGTTCCCAATGGGAGGTTCATGGCGCCATCAGCTTGATGAACAGGCTTTGTGTGAAATATAACATAGTCTAGAACCGCTTTTAGTGCTCTTGTGGTATGGTCGGTGACGTTCCCTAGTCCCACGCATTAGGTCGATGGTTCGAGTCCTGGCTGGTGAGGTAGTTGATTATATGTTCAAAGTCCGCGTATTATATGGACTAAAAATGAAGTATATATATACGTATATATATATATATATATATATATATATATATATATATATATATATATATATATATATATATATATATATATATATATATATATATATATATATATATATATCACACGGATTTCCATATACAAACAATACCTTACTAGCCGGGAATTTAACCCTGGACCTCTGCGTGTGAACATGGATCGCTACCACCGCTCCACAAGGACAAACAAATCTATCATAGGCTTTGTTATATTTCACACAAAAGCCTGTTCATTCGTCTTTTTTAAGCAACTCGAAACTCCATCGGGGATTGCCCTTGCCAACTACGTGGTCGTAGTCGCATTTTTCCGAAAACAGCTAAGAAACATATATCTCATCAGACAATACAGCACGCATACTTCAATATGCCAACAGTACCTCACTAGTCGGGAACCGAACCCTGGACCTCTGCTTGTGAACAGGGATCGCTACCACCGCGCCACATGGACAATAAGAGCAATCCAAGGATTTTGTTGTCCTAGAGGCGCTGTGGTAGCGATCCCTGTTCACACACACAGAGGTCCAGGGTTGAGTGTTGTCATGTCAACTGTGTTAGAGTTATTAAATATTAAATTAAACCACCCAAGGAAATAGTGACTAAACCTACAATGAAATTTAATGACTCCCTGAGTTGAAAATACAAACACATTGGCTTTTGTTACGTAATTGGGCAGAAGTATTATTGTAAGAGCGCGATTTCCTTACTTCATATTTTATGCTATCCTTCTGAGTTATTCCTTTTATTCTTCAATACTTTATATATACTATACTTATTCTTATATACGTAACTGTCTTATATTTCTCTTACTTTTAATTTTCAATGTATTTATATACTTGTATTCTTGCTTATTCTTATATTCTTATCTACTTATGTTCTTATTTATTTATTTTATTACTTATGTCTATCTTTTATATTAAACTTTTATGGTGTATATATTCTTTAGTTCCACAGTGAAAATATATCCCTTATATTTCTCTGTTTATATTTTCCAAGTCAATGTTCTTTCTTTTCTTCATCTCCTTTCATATATACTATTATATTTTCTGAGTTTCAATGTCCTTACCTTGGGGAAATATACTCTGTTTTTACTTATATTCTTATACATGGGTTAGTCTGGGGAACCATGTCTTTCTTAGTACAACACTATTATACTTACAACGGTAGCCTGCCACCACCCAGACTTTTATGAGAATATAACATGTTTAGTGCATTGCTCGGTAGTGTGCTAGAGAGGTTCTAGGCACGTGAGTTACAAGGTTATTTTCTGAGAACCAATGTTTAGAAGGAATAGAGTGGTGATACTCGTAATTTACTAATTTAATATTTATTAACATAAGGAGTGAATAAGATGTTAATTAAGTTCACTCAGACAAGATTGGACCCTCAGGTCTTACTGTACCAATGATAAAATAGATCCGCAATTACTTATTAATTCATTAAACAACTTCAAGTACTTATAATATCATTAAACAACTTCAGTTACTAAGTACATCATTAAACAACTTCAATTACTTATTACATCATTAAACAACTGTTGTAATATTTCTTTGCCCAATAAAATACAGTAGTTATTACACGTTGAGACCAGATTGGTCCCTCAGGTTTTACTCTACAAGTAACAAATTAC
This sequence comes from Homarus americanus, assembly GCF_018991925.1. Classification (NCBI taxonomy): domain Eukaryota; kingdom Metazoa; phylum Arthropoda; class Malacostraca; order Decapoda; family Nephropidae; genus Homarus; species Homarus americanus. The sequence continues at coordinate 7,520,115 of NW_024736148.1, forward strand.
ATCTTCAATTCTTGGTTACAACATTTAACAATCATTATATTATTTCATTGTCTCTGCAAATGGGTAATATGACACACTTGACGCTATCTCGAATTAAAATATTCTTTATAACAACATGCTATTTCGGAATGAATAACATGGCACTGTAACTAGTATTCAGTGGTTTGGTGGACTCAACTCCGATAACAACAATACCACTGGTACGCCAACATTCATGGGTTCATTACTTTACCTGTGATAATTATATGTCTGCTAATTATCACCAATCCTATGCACCAACATTAATACTTTGGCCCAAATAACTGTAAGGAGTGCCCAAGGGTATATAACACTGGTGTCTCCACAAACAAATGAAGATCGCTGTTAGGGGTCGGTTGTACACTGTACACACGGCGACATCGTCCCATACAGCTATCTGTTGTTGCAACTACCGACCCCGGCAGTTGCTGGGTGTTCAGCTACACACACATACTCTGGGCCTGATAATTTTGGAGAACGTGAAAGAAGTAGTCACGAATGTGTAAATGCCTAACTTCAACTATACAAAACATACGTCTGGCAACGATACAGACGACACTCACTTTATATTAATTCTTTCACTGGGTAAATGACAATTTCACTGTTACAACATGAACACTGATATTCACAAAATTGACTAAGTTTAACTGAATTAATGTGGCTGCGGGAAATTTTACATATCTGGGATAATTTGGAGATCGTCAGAGAAGTGACATCTCTCCTGCGCACGAGCTTATATACGGCTAAATGGCAACTCAACAAATGCCAGCAATGGCTACTCACGCAATGACAGAAATTACATTCAACTCAACTGCTACACATTTAAAAAATGACACTCAGTTGCCACGGGTCAGGCGAATTTCTTAAGTCGATTTACATAATCTAATCAGAGATTGAGCTTGCCAGGAAGAAGTGGAATATACACGTTGACAACTGTTAGTTCGACAACTGGGCGGGACTTATAGACAAGGAGCCTTTATGCATATGCGCTGAGATGTTGGAGATAAGGAGTTTCACATGTTCTTCTCAGGAGATTAATGACTTACTTAAATGGACAACTGACAATAACTAAACTACAACCATCAGATTCTCTGATGTTTGGGCAACAAAACAATCTAACTTCAGTAGCAATTGGAAACTCATGCCTCTTCCCAAGGACGAAATCATGAGATGCCAGTCGTACAGGCAGACTCGACTCTCACTTACTCGACAAGTGTTACTAACAATAAAGACAGTTAAAGCTTTCAACATCACTCACAAAGGATCTTGAATGCTCTAACTGTAATCAAACATATCTAAGTTGAATCAAAACAATGGTGTTCTCTCTCACATTCAAATTCACTTTATAGAAGGTTGGTTTCAGTAAGTCAGAGAAAATGGGATAACGGAGGACTGAGGCGTCTTGAAGCGATGAGAAAACGGACTCCTCAGATGGGGGACTCAAAAGAAGGCAAGCTACATGTTTTGTGGGCTATTGAGCGTAATATGAATCGTCTCATTTTACGTTAACTGACGAGTATGACCGTGGCCATTACATTATAAGGTATTATGAGGATTAATTTCCTAAAACGAAAAAAATCTAAGCACAAACTGGTAAGGAAAACTTTTAAAATTTTAAGATTAAAGTAATGTAAGAATAAAAGTCAAGAAACTTGGACATTCGCTTTGTCTATTGTTTATTTTCCGTAACATAATGGAGTTGCCTGTCCTGGAGTTAATTGTTCGCTTACTGTTTGTATTGGATGTTTCACTTTGTTTCACATTAAGTGCTTCGGTGCTATATAATAACAGTACAGGGCAGTATTAAGTTGGTAATATGTAATATTTTCTGACTGTTTCGGGAGTTCGAGTTATATTTATTTGCTAACACTTTTTTGATTGCTTAGTGTTCTTCTCATAATTTGGTTGTTTACAACATTACGCAATGTTAAGCCTCTGTAAATGTACACTCGCACCAAAAGTATCGATGCAGGGTGAGATCGGCGACTTCCGAAACGATACGTATACACTGTGATATGTCGGGAAGGTTGGTAAGAGTATCCTCGAAACCTCCCCCCCCCCCTCCCACTAGGTGTTGCCATATGGCTGACAATCAGTGTGTTTGTTTCCTCTTTTCGGATTGTTGTTCTGTGTCGACTGAATGATGAGCGAGAGTTCGGTCTCGGTGAACGTGGGTATAAAACAGAGGCAATATGAAGCAGTAGAGATCTACACATGCCAGACGACATGGAAACCTCAGAGGGAACACAGGAGCTATTATTGCCCTTCATAACGAAGGGTTCGGCGTCACAGATATTAGCCGGCGGATTGGTGTCCACAAGAACACCGCTGCACGATGGATTCGGCGATACCTCGAAACTGGTGCTACAGACGACAGGTCTCGGAGCGGCCGTCCACGCTGCACCACCCCTCAGGACGACCAGGTTGAGTGGTTTACTGTATTTGGTAGCATAAAGTAATGTGGCAATATTCACAAGTATCACAAATAATTTTGTTAACAGGGAGCTCCTCATATTTCATACTGTCTAATTATTACTTCCCAACCTTATTTATAATGGTATGTTACACTTGACCAGGGCTCCCAACATACGGCTGGAACAACTCGCCTTTCCCAATACCTATCGTCACTGGTCTCAAATTGCTCACACTACAGAATGCACCCATACTTTTTGTTGCGAGTGAATATTTTGGCCAGTCATTTAAATTGATAAATCACTACAGCAGGTGTGGTGTGTTAAATTAAATAGTGTGTTCATATTCATAGCAGGTCAATATTTGTGACTTTGATAAGATTAAATAAATTAATTTGGATGTGGTTGTGGCCACGGTTCGTTACATAGAGTTCGAGCCGTTTCTCTCACCTTATTTTGTGAGACATTTGCCCATAACGGGAGTTGACTCCTGATATGTCAGCTCCGACATGTAATCGATTCCCTCTTAATGTGAATTTAGTGTATTATTGTGGTAACGCTAATTCATCATACCCTCCAATACTTAAATTGGATATTAGTTACAATAATGGTAAGGGATAGTTAATGTCAGAACCTGTGAAATTATTCCACCGAACAGCGTAAGCTTGGCTTTATTAACATTTCCATTTTGTAATAAACGTCTCAGGGTTTATTGCCAAGCGTAGTGGGCGGTTGAAATCTGTGGGCAATTAGAGGTAGTTTACTTTGAGTTTTGAGCAGATTATTTCTCTCAGTAGACTTGTAACTTTCTTTACGCTTCAATCCCTCTTAGCAATATTTATTTTGGTAATAAGTATTTACCGACCGCCTTTTTATACAAATTTCCTTTACGATAATGGACAAAGAGCACAATCAGCTATGAAAATTAAATGATTTTCACTCTCGAGGAAAAATTTTCATTTGAATTCTTATTCAGTATTCTTACCCCATAAGTGTAAATATTTCATAGGGTTTAAAATCCTATCTTTTACCATTGAGGTACTGCACTTTAACAAAACACCAGAATGAGTTGATGACCAGCCCCTTTTTGTGAGATATAATGTGCAGACGAAAAGATAAGGTTTAAAAAAAATTTATTTACTTATCAATAATCATGTCTCTATTCAATATTGCTGAGTTCATAGCTAATCCTATTGTCGACAGACTCGAACACATAAACCTGAGGAAAGAAGACTGAAAAAAATCTATCCCATTATTTTGAAAATCCAGTCTCGTCAAGTTTGCGTAAAGACCAATTAAAAGAAGCCGTTGTCAAAGGTCTAATTTTAAGTGGTATTTTTTATGTTGAAGGTTTCTGTCTCATTACTAGTCTTGAGGACTAAGGGGAAAATGTGGTATGTTTTCTTCTTCAGCCGGAAACAACAAAGAGAGTAAGCGTGGAAGCTCGAACCTTAGTTGACCTTGAAAGAGAGAAATTGTCATTTGAACGAAATAAGTTTGAGAAAGAGGTAAAGGAAAGAGAAAGGGAGAGAGAAGAAAAAAAAAGGCGAGAGCACATGAATTGAATGTGTTGGAACTCCAAAACCGAATAGAAAAGGAAACTTTGATTGGTCGTAATGTAAACTTGTTACCTAATTTTGATGAAACGGAACCTGAGTCTTCTTCAATGCGTTTCTTTGAGCGTAGAGCTCTCCACTATAAGTGGCCCAAGGATGAATGAATTTGGCTCCTTCAGAAAAAGCTTACTGGGAAAGTAGCATAAGTCTTTAATAGTCTAGACCAGGGGTGGCGAACCTTTCTGAGAGCGAGTGCCCAAATTGGCGATAATATTCAGAAAAAATCTCTTGCGTGCCCGTGGGAATTTTGAGCAGATTATTATTATTATTATTATTATTATTATTATTATTATTATTATTATTATTATTATTATCATTATTATTATTATTATTATTATTATTATTATTATTATTATTATTATTATTATATTGGTATTTTACAAAATTCTTATAGACAAAGAGAACAAAATGCTTGAAAGCATTCTTAGAGAAGTCGGTTTAGGCAACCAGTAACTCTTCTGAATTGTTTTAAATGGGACAGCTTTAGGAATTACATGCTACTTATAACTAGTAATTCACAAGAGGTAAAATTAATGAATTACGTGACAATAATATTGGACCTTCATATTAGAAGAAAGAAGGAGTCCTGTTGCTTATTTGCGTGCATTCATTTTTTTTTACTATTAACAAAAGTTTAACAGAGAGAATGAAATAAATGAAAGCATTTTAGAAAAAGCCTGTTCAAAAAATTAATAATATCAATGTTTTTAAAAAGACAATTGAAAAATAACATTATTAATAAATAGTACTGTACCTTATAGCCAATATATAAAATGTGACAGTAAAATGATAAGCTTTGGTTCATATTATAAAACAAAACAAAAATCAAGGAAAGGAAAATAAGCATATTTTACTCTCAGTGAGACTTTTGCTGCTGCACCAACGATGACATATATTTCATATCAGACTTGTATTTGGTTGTTTTGAGAGCGATGCATGCAGCACTAGTTTCATCAGTAAGTCTACTCCTATAATTAGATTTGACAAAGTTCATCACTGAAAACAATGACTCATGAATATGTAGACGAAAATACTATTAATACTGCCATTGCTAATTTTTTTAAACAGTTAAATGTTTCAGGAATGGAATTCCAGTGTTTCAGAACCTCATTTACTGCAATTTTCGGCGCTGATCCAGTCACTAACAGATCTCTTTCAGCTCTTAAGTCGAAAATTTTTTGCCTCCAAATTGAGCTGTTTTGTAAATCAAACAATTGCATCTCAAAACTATCCAAATCAATCCACTGTAACATTTCCAAATTCAGTTTGTCTTATGTTACACTGTCTGCACAGTTTATGAATTTTGCAGTTTCTTCAAATGACCTGAACTTAGTAAATCTTAAAGAAATTTGTTCTGTAGTTGAATCAATGATGCTCGAAAATTGCATTTGAAGGCGCTGAATGTCTGTTTTCTTGTGAATTTCAAGATCAGTCATGTGTTTTTTAGGTTTGGGAAATATTTAAAAGTGCCATTGTCGACATCACGTTTAAAAAATTTCAGTTTGATTTCAAAGGCTTTTATGTTATCAAACATAACATCAAGTGTTTTGCCAGATCCCTGTAATTTGGTGTTCAAGTCATTTAAATGTGAGGAGAAATCTGTAAAAAACATCAACCTACAAATCCACACAACGTCAGATAATTCTTGACATGAAAATTTTTAATTCTTCAAAAACAGACGAATTTCATCAAAACACTCAACAAATTGTTTAAGGACAGAACCTCGACTAAGCCAAGGAACATTATTGTACATAAGTAATCCTGTGTACACCGAATTCAACTCGCTCAGTAAATTCTGAAATGGTCTTTCTTTTCAAAGCACGAGCAGAAATAAAATTGACTACTTTGGTTACAATTTTCATCACTTATTCAAGTTCTTTAAGGCCAGCTTTTGCACACAAAGCTTCCTGGTATACAGTACAATGAAAGGCTACCAGTGGATGTCCAACATATTTTTCAAATAAATTTACAAAACCTGCTTCTCTACCAATCATGGTGGGTGCACCATCAGTTGTCACGGAAACTATTTTTGACAGATCAACTTGTCGACTAGACAGTTCGTTTACTACTGCCTTACATATTTCAGTCCTTGTGGTATGTTCAGGTAAAGTTACCAAGTTAACCAGTTCTTCACATATTTCATCGCCTCTACAAAATCGAGCAATAATGGCTAGTCTAGCTGAGGATGTAACATCAGTGCGCTCGTCAAGACAAATGGAAAGCAATTTAAATGAACAAAAATCTTTTGTTAGCTGTTCTACTATGTTTGTTTCCATCTTTAATATTCTATCTTTTACTGTGTTTCTACTCACTGGCAAATCCTTAATGCGCTGAATATTGTTTTTCCTTTTCTGGATAACCATTAAAAAGGAAAGGATCACATTCTAGCCGTGATTCTTTAATATACTGTAGGGTATCGAGATATTAATGTTGTCTAGCACTCAGGATGGAAGGAAACTCTAATGTGGTTTTCTTGTATAATATAAGTTATATGATAGACAGTCTGGTGCTGGAGGTGCAGAATGAGAGTTGGTTGGTGAGGAAGCTCAGAGAAGGACAGCTGGTGGGTCGCCATGCTCGCTGGCGGGAGCGAGGACCGCCAGGCAGGCGAGGAGGAGCGAAGGCTGCCAGGCAGCGGCGGAGGAGGAGGTGTTGCTTGTTCAAGAAGAATGGTCAGAATGAATCTCAATGGAGAGACAGAGCTTATATACCCAGCAGCCGCTATGAGTCATGTTGGGAAAACCCGAGAAGTCGCCGGTCTTTTGGCTCGGTTGCTAGGATACGGCGGCATTGGAATGCGGATACGCTTGGTTGCTAGGGAAGATGGTAGCAGCTGGTGGCTGCTACGCAGTTTGTAGGGGAGACGTCCACTGCAATACTCCCCATCACTGAGTAGTTTTCCCATGAAGAGCAATAATGTTTGAAATCTCAAAACGAGCAGCAACTAAGTTGGAACTACCTGAAACAAATTTCATCAATACATTTGACTGCATTTTTTTGTTCCTGATTTCTCGAGAAATGTGTTCTTTTTGTTCTTGCTCACTTTTATCGCAAAGCCATTTATGAACAGTTTCATAATGCCGCTTTACGGAGGAAGTCCTGCACTCCACTGTTTCGGAACATAAGATGCATAATGCTTTATCACCCTTTCTGATCATGCCAAATCTTTCACGCCACGATTCTTGAAAATCTCTACTCCTGCTGCCTTCAATTGAATTTTTTTGTTTCTTTGCTGGTTGAGCTAACATTCTGGACAAGCTGAAAAGGGTAGATACAATGCAAATACTAAAGCGAAGTCAAAACAGAGTAGTAAACAGTAATGCAGCTTACAAATCACTTTACCAATAAATAATCACTCAACCACATTCCACACGACATTATATTCTACTCTTCTAAGTCACAAAATATCCAGTGTTCACTCACAAACAACTGAAGGAAAATATGAGCAGAGCGAAGCCAATGCCAACCGTTCACTTCTAACATTACCCGAATATTGATGTGTACACTGGGTCGACAGGGATTTCAAAACGTTTCACCCAAAGTAAAGTGTTCTCGCAACAGCCCAGCTGGCGCCAAGCCAGCATGAACGGAACGGAGTCGTTAATTATGAGGTGAAAGAAGATTATTAGGGGTTGAAGAAAAAGTGGTGAAACTGAAATACAGTAGGAGTAGAAAGAATCTGGGCTCAACCAGATCGCTTCATCTTTCCTATTAGTGTTTTATCTTTGTTCTGCTCCCTTGGGTCGTCAGATCTTTGTATTAATATTGGTTTATTTATATAGTGCTGCTTATTATTTTTATTTTTATTTATTTGATTTATTTATTTATTTTTTATTTTTTTTACAGTATATATACTGCGATGGAGTTAGTGAGCCCGCCCAGGTCCTTGTGTAGCTGGGAGGGTAGTCACATTTTTTTTTTTACTACGATGGCGTTAGTGAGCTCGTCCAGGTCCTTGTGTAGCTGGGAGGAGGGTACCAGTGACATTTTTTTCTACTGCGATGGAGTTAGTGAGCCTGTCCAGGTCCTTGTGCAGCTGGGAGGGTAGTCACATTTTTTTTTTTTTTTTTTTACTACGATGGAGTTAGTGAGCCCGCCCAGGTCCCTGTGTAGCTGGGAGGGTAGTCACATTTTTTTTTTTTGCTGAGGTGTTAGTTAAATGTTAGTTGTGTTAGTCTAAAGGTACACTGTATGGAGAGGCCTGCCAGGTTCTTGTGGAGCTGGTAGGTCACTCTAATCTTTTATTTTCTCTATTAATGTTTTATGTGTATATTGGGGCAGGAGGTAGTGCAATTACTTTCTTCCTGGCTGATGTAGCTGGGAGGGTAGTCACATTATTATTATTATTATTATTTTTTTCGATGGAGTTAGTGAGCCCGCCCAGGTCCTTGTGTAGCTGGGAGGGTAGTCACATTTTTTTTTTTGCTAAGGCGTTAGTTAAATGTTAGTTGTGTTAGTCTAAGCGGTTCCCAATTACTTTTGGCCATTACCCCAATTTTTCCAAAATCATGCTTAGCAACAAGCTCATTTCCCCATAACATTTTGTTATTATTAGTTACACGCTAATGTGCAATAAATATAATTTTATTAGGTTGAACTTTCCTTTATTTTATAGAACAATAATGACATAAATGCAGTAATTACAATTACTCTTTCTGTTGGAAATAAATCAATTATTAATTTCAGGAGTGCAATGACACCTTCACTACTATTGAAATAAATAAAACAATAATTGCAAAGTACAATAAGTACAAATACTCTCTGAAATAAATAAATTAAATAATAATAGCAGGCCTACAGTGAACCCAAGCTCCAGAAAAGCCTCGGAATACCCACGCTTTCTTGAGGACATCTGTAAAAAGAAGTACAGACTTACAGACAGACAAACATATGAGGGAGAGAGAGAAAAATAAAAGGGAAATAAAATAAAATAACACATACGAATATATGTTCAAATTTCATCACAACAAACATAATAAATTCGCTTGTATAAATCAGAACATAACTTCTATGCACGCACATACAATTCAACCCACTTTCCCAATTATTCATCTACAGGTGAATGAACAAGGTAACAGTCAAAGAGACGAATTATAAAACAAACGAGAATACTGACCTATACAGAAAGGAGCGAGGGAAAACATGAGAGAGAGAGAGAGAGAGAGAGGAAAATAATGAAATACAAGAGCAAAATGCGAATATATGTATATTGGTTTATTCTGAACTATAAATGGAATGAGACAAAAGTACAGTAAAAGCAACAGAAAAGTTACTTCTTGAGTAAATATAGAATTACGTAAAATATCGTCAAATAAAAGTCATATTTACCTTTTTGCTCAAAAATGCCAGAGACTTTCATGTACGTCCGTCTTCCTCTGACTTCTGACAAGTTATGAAAAAACCCGTTACGTTTCCCTATTTCTTGCCCCGCCCTCTGTCATACTAACCCACCCCATCTCTTCTCTGAGGCGACGGATTGGCGGTGAGTGGTACTGGACATACGCGGAGATTTAAATCATTGTTAATAATGATACCTTTGAATATTTGTGTGTCTGTATTTAATGTTTTTTTCCTTTCACCTAAACTTTCCTAAAGGCTGTCGTTACCCCTGTTGAATGCGAAATTACCCCCAGTGGGGTAATTTACCCCTATTTGGGAATCGCTTACTCTAAAGGTACACAGTATGGAGAGGCCTGCCAGGTTCTTAGTGGAGCTGGTAGGTCACTCTCATCTTTTTTCTCTCTATTAATGTTTTATGTGTATATTGGGGCAGGAGGTGGTTCAATTACTTTCTTCCTGGCTGATTTAAACCAACTGTGTTCTTGGAATTCTTCATTGTCTGTATTATTTATCCAGTTTTGGTAAGTTTCTGTGTTGAGTTCAGTCACTTTGTTCCAAATATTTGCGGCTTTGTTGTGTATTTCTACATTGATTGCTAGGAGGTTTGCTCTCTTGTGTAGCTGTTCATTATTGATGTGGTCTGTATATTTTATGTTATATACAAATCTGAGGGCTATATTTTGTACTGTTTGTAACCTTTTAATGCTCGTTTTACTAAGGGTGTTCAATGAGATGGGTGGGTTTGTCAACAATTGATTTGAGAAGGGCTATATAAATCTTTCTTTTGTTATTAATGCTAAGGTTCTTAAAGCGTTTTATTTTGGATAATATTATTCTAGCCTGTCGTTCTTTATCTTTTAAGTATGTTATGTATCCTTTTTTTGTTAGTTTTAGTCCAAGCATCCTACCTTCAGTGTCGTATGGGTATAGTTCCTGGTCGACTATTACTGGACTTGTTTTGATCTTGGCTATTGGTATTATCTTGAATTTTTTCTTATTTGTCCTGATTTTCCATTTTTTCTCAAAATCATTTATGTTTTTTATCGCTCTTACCGTATAGAGTGCTATAAATTGGGTTGATTTTCCTGGGTATGATACTATTTGAGTAATATCATCAGCAAACATTACATATTCGCTAAAGGGGGTAGGTTGAGGTGTGTCTGAGGTATAAATTATATATGGTGTTGGAGAAAGGCATCCTACTTGAGGTACTCCACTCTCAAGATTAAACATAGTTCCTATAAAGTTTCCAATTTGAATTTGTGCTCTCCTATCATCTAAATAGTTACACAATATTCTTAGCAAGTGTTCGTTAAGTCCCAATTTTAATATTTTATATTTTAAGCCTAAATGCCAAACTTTATCAAAAGCCTTAGAAACGTCCCTTAAAATTATATTGATCTGGTTCCCCTTGGTTTTTTCTATTGCAATTATTTCCGTTATTGTAGCTATTGCAGTTAGGTATTTCTATTGGGCATAAATCCATGTTGTCTATTGTTAGTTTTCCCATGTTGTGTTAACAAGGTTATAAGTCTTGAATTTAAATTTTTTCCAGTAGTTTCCCGGTAATTTCTAATAAAGATATTGGCCTGTAGTTTAATATATCCTTATTGTCCTTACCCTCCTTGGGAATAAATATCATTTTAGCATATTTTAGTTTGTCTGGAAAATAACCGGTTATTAAGCACGCGTTATAAATGTTTAATAGTGTTCTTAAGATGTTTTCAGGTAGATTTATGATCATATTTCTTGTAATACCTGTGAGCCCGGGGGCCTTTTCTTTAAACTTCCTCAGACAGTGCATCATTTCCCCCATGGTAATTATTTGATTATTAGGTAGTAAATTATAGTCTATATATTGCATTGGGGTGATTCTATGTATGTCTTCCCATTTCGTCTTCTATCCTTTCTTCGTGTTCACTATCAAATTCTTCATTTTCCTCATCTGATATTGTAAAAACTTTTACCCATTCCCTTTTGAATGCTGACTCTTTTTCATTTTCCTCGTACAGTTTTGTTCCATTTTGGTCTCTAATGTATGGTGTTTTTTGCTTGTTGTGCCCCATCATCTTGTTTATGGAAGTCCAAAATGTTTTTGTGTCTTTAGTCATGTCAGCCGCCATTATAATATTATTCCATTTTTTATTATTTGCTTCCTTACATGCGTCTCTTAATTTTATCTGTAGTGCTGTTTGCGTCGTATATAGCCATCTGTTACTGCCGTGTCTTTCCATATATCTGTTTATTTCATTGTAATGGGTTTGGATTAATTTAACTTATTCTGTTAGTCTGTTGTTGGGTAATGTTCTAAAGTGTGAAGTAGGAGTGTGTTTGGTTATAGATGTTTTTATTGCTGAGTGCAGTCTGTCCATTTCTGAGTCTATGTTTTCTGTTGTTTTCCCTTGTAGGTTAATCGAGTGGTGATTACCTAAGTCGTCTTTGAAGTTGTCCCAGTCTGTTTTACTCATTTTGAGTCTCTTTTTTTATTGGTATCTGTATGGGGCTTGTTGACAGTGTTAGTATAATTGGCAGATGGTCACTGCCTGTGAGAGGTCCTTGTTGTATATGGTAATTGAAAAAGGCTTTGTTGTTGGTAAAAATTTTGTCTGGTGTCGATTGTGTATTGTGATTTCTCCAGGTTGGAAAGTTAGGACCTAGATGATTGATTTTCCCTAGGTTTATTAATAGATTAAGGGCGTTTCCCACGGCGTTATTATTTGTATTGTCGAAAATCCTATGTCTGGCGTTAAAGTCTCCTAAGATGTACATCGGGTGACTGTTAGCCAATTTTAATAGATCCTCTATTGGTAAGTAGGGTCGTCTCGGTGGCAGATAAGTAGTAGCAATAATTACGTCTCCTTGAGTTGTATTTATTTTTATTGCTAGAAATTCATCCTGGAAGTCATCGATTAGTTTAAATTTTAAGTTTCTTTTAACCGCTATCGCTACTCCGTCATTTTTCTCGCCCGATTTATTTCTTTCGTTTACATAAAAGTTAAAGAGTTTTATGTTGTTGTTGTCTGTCTCACCGTGACTGTTTATTAGTATAATGTCAGGGTCAATTTCTTGATATATTTTACTTAGGTTAATTCTCTCGGTCTTCCAGTTTCTTACGTTGTGTTGTATTATTCTTAAAGTTCTTACTGTTTGTCTGTTGTCCATTATTTCTTATACTTGGATTGTGGCAGTTGGAGTGGAGACCTATCGTCCTGTTTCCCGCTTCTGACTCTTCTAAACTCTGACGGGTCTACTATTTTAAAGTCATTGGTCGTAATCTTTAGTTTGTCCATAGTGACTAGTGTCCAGACGTAATCTTCGCTTAGGGATTTTTCTTGATATGTCCACTTGTATATCCCTCCTTCACACAGTTTTTTGTTATTGTCCCTCCTGTTGGTCTCGATGTTGGGATTCCAAGTTTTGTTGTGGTGATAACATTTAATCCAATATCTTCAGCAGATTCAGGTTGTATATTGTGATCAGTCTCCATCTTATCTTCTCTCCTCCTTATCCTTTGTCTTGTAGTCTGTCCTTTTGTTATTTCTATCTTCTCTTTGTCACTTCTAGTCATTTATCTGGGATCCCTATCAGTTTGTCTAGCTGTAGTCTTTCTTTCAGTTCGCTTGAGTATGTTGCCTGAAATAATTTTTCGAATTCTGGATTCTCTGGGAATATCATCTCCGGTAGGTTATTCAATTTAAGCATTTTCCTTAACTCCTCATTGTATGATCCGGGTGCAATGATATTGTGCAGGAGTGCGTGGATCATACTAATCATTACCTTGTCATGTATTGGTTCACTTAAGTTTAATATGGTAGATTCTGGTTTGTGAGCCTCTTGGACCGCTCTCTTGGCTATTTCGACGTATGTCGTATCCTTCTTTTCTTGTTCCTTTTTCCTTGTTTCTTGTTCCTTGTACTTTATCATGTGTTTTTTTATTGGGCATGCCATTGCTAACGTCCTGTGTCCTATATATGCATTTCCGTTTCTCTTACAGTTGAGACAGCCAACATGTGTATTCTTACATTCAGTGTAGGTATGGTCGTCGCCTGCACAATCTGAGCAGTACCTTTTCTCTTTTTCTGGACAGTCTCTTGTTGTGTGTTCTTCATATTTGTAACAGGAAAAGCAAGTTTGCAGACTGATAAATATTTCCTTCTTTATTTGGTGAGGTGTTACTGACATGTTAAATATTAGAAAGCCCTGTTGTAATACTTTTTCAGCCATTGAAACTTCTTCGAAGGTAATCTTGAAAACATGAGTGTAGTCTTTTATCTTGATAACTTCCTCGATCTTTATCCAACTGTTTTGGCGTTCAAGTTTATCTTTCAGATCTTCAGATGTCTTCCTCCCGATCTCTTGGTCGACTTGGCAAACGAAAACTGATCTTTTTGCTTTTTGTTCTGGTGGCATGACAACATCAAGTCCTTCATTGCAAAAACCATCTCTAGCTTCTTTTGAGAGGATTTTGTCTGAGTCAAAGTCATCTTTACAGATTACTTTGAAACTTTCGTTGGTGCTAAATATTCTTGTTAATGGGACTTGAAATTTGTTATAGGTGATTTCTGCCGCTTTGCCTCTTCCAATAGAGTGTCCCTTATCTCTATGTTTAATCCTAATGCTTGTGGTCATCTTCCCTGATTACATCACAATCCTACCTATAACACAGGGCTCCTGCCTGGGAGCAGTGACCCCCCCCCCCCCTCTTGGACGGGCGTCGGGCTCGTAGGGTTTTGCGCCAGGTTACCTGTGACTATAAGTTAAGTCTATTTAAGTTACCACCTACCGATGATCCCCGGACAAGGGGTGCCCTGCACTATCACAGGTTCCCTTGCCGGATCGACGGTATCGCTAAGTCCTGCCTCCCGTTCAAGGAACGGAGTGCATGAGGGGGATGAAAAAAAGGAAAGAAGAGGACTTAGAGAGTAGAGACAGTCTTCCTACCAGTAAACGTGAGTAGTCAAAATTTGGGGAGCCCAAATATATGTTTTCCAGAAGTTTGAATGTTTCTCGAACAATCTAAGATGGTAATTGCACAGTCGCTATGTTGGGTAAGGTCAATCACTAGGATTGAGTGTCCAATCACAACGAAGTTGCAAACTGCTCAAACATGCAGCAGAAAAGGCAAGTCTTCACAGCTCCGGGTCCAGCAGTCGCGAGCCTGTGAACAATTCTCACTGCTCCCGGTTTGTAAAACTTCATTCGCAGCAATAATCGGTAGTAATGAAACTCATTTTATATATATATATATATATATATATATATATATATATATATATATATATATATATATATATATATATATATATATATATATATATATATATATATACTGATTATCAGCATATACCTGAATCACCTTGCACCTACAGTGATTTACTTGCATATATATATATATATATATATATATATATATATATATATATATATATATATATATATATATATATATAAAACAAAGAAGTATGTCTGTGTGTTTGTTTGTTTGTGTGTCCACACGAGAATCTTTGAAACTACTTTACCGATCTGTAGTGACGATGGATGGTGTTATATATGATGATGGATGGTGTTATATGTAGTGATGATGGATGATGTTATATGTAGTGATGATGGGTGGTTTGTATGTAGTGATGATGGATGGTGTTATATGAGTGATGATTAGACAATAAAAATAATAGTTTAATGCTAAAAAATATACTTTGCTTGTACCGTTTGTAGTGGAACTTACACTTTACCGTTAAATGAACTATTGTTGATGGAAGAAGAAGTTTTTGGGGACTGAACAGTAGTTGCAAACAGGGAGTTGCTCAGAGAGACAGACTACTCAGTTGAAGTTCTGGTGAATTTTCTTGAAGAAAATGAGCCTCACCTGGTGCCTGATCAAGCAAATGCTTATGAACAGATCTTGCAAGCGATACAAGCGGAGCAGGGAGGTATGATCTTTCTCGATGCACCTGGCGGGACAGGAAAAACATTCCTGATCAACCTTCTGTTGGCCAAAGTACGTCATCAGGGGAAAATTGCTCTTGCTGTGGCATCCTCAGGCATTGCTGCAACACTACTAGAAGGAGGACGTACTGCACACTCAACTTTTAAACTGCCTCTCAACCTCGCTCACAATGAGAATCCAGTGTGCAACATCAAAAAAGGATCGGCAAAGGCAAAACTCTTAGAAAAATGCAGCCTCATAGTCTGGGATGAATGCACTATGTCTCACAAGTTAGCGTTTGAAGCATTGGACAGGACCTTGCAAGACATACGAGAAAATGACCAGCTCATGGGTGGCATTACAATGGTCATTGCTGGAGACTTTCGCCAGACCCTACCTGTCATTCCTCGAAGCACTCCAGCTGATGAACTGAATGCGTGCCTCAAGGCATCATACCTTTGGAGAAGTGTTCAGACACTCACCCTATCCACAAACATGAGAGTACATCTACAAGGAGATCAGGATGCTGGACGGTTTGCAAACCTTCTACTACAGATTGGGAATGGAACTTTCCCTGTTGATTCAGAAGGACAAATAATCATTCCTCAAGGATGTGGAAATGTTGTAAAGTCCTCAACTGAGCTCACTAACATGGTCTACCCAAACATTATCCACCACTACAAGGATCACAAGTGGCTGCGTGAACGCGCAATTCTGGCACCAAAGAATGAAACAGTGGCTGAAATCAACATGACTCTACTCAGACAGCTTCCAGGCAGTGAGACCTCATTCAAATCTGGTTGATACAGTAATCGACCAGGACCAAGCAGTCCAGCACCCTGCAGAATTCCTTAATTCTTTGGAGCCCTCTGGAATGCCTCCTCAACACCTCACTCTCAAGATTGGAACTCCTATAATGCTCTTAAGAAATCCTGAACCACCAATCCTCTGAAGTGGCACAAGACTGGTGGTGAAGAACATGATGCCACGTGTATTGGAAGCTACAATACTGACAGGAAAAGCTAAAGCAGAGGACGTTTTTACACCAAGGATACCTCTCATCACCAGTGACCTGCCATTTGAGTTCAAGCGACTTCATTCATTCATTATTATTCTGCCCACCATAATAGAGTCAAACAGTCAGTATTTTCAACAATGTTTTTACGTGCTTTGAGAATTTGCAGCCCGGAATTCATTGATGAGGAATATAAATATATCTATAATATTGGTTCAAACCTTAAATACCCTAGATCTTTCATAGACAAATGCCTGAACATTACTAAGAAATCTTTTTATAGAACTGATCCCAAGCCCACCCATGACCATAAGAATATCTTAATATTACCATTTCACAAAAATTTCTCACATTCCTTCACAACTAAAAACCTGGAACGTCAATGTGGCATTTAAAAACTCATGCACTGTTAAACAAATGTTAATCAAGAACTCCCCCAACAACACAATTGGTTGCATTTATAAAGTTCCTTGCAAGGAATGGAATATGTTTTACTTCGGCCAGACAGGTAAAGATCTTGCAGCTAGAATTAAACAACACAAATACATTGTTCGGACAGGCCAGGAATCCAATGCTCTGTTTGTTCATTTGAGGGATAACAAGCATTGCATTGACTGGGATAATGCCTCCTCAATATTACGTTGTAATTCAATTGATAGTAGGAACATCATAGAATCTAGTCTTATTAAACTTACCGAAGCATTCAACATGAATTTGAGTAATGGCCTGTACAAACTGGACAATTTTGTAATTAAGAAGATTTGTAACCAGGTGAGAAAGTTGGGTCACCTTACCCTCTGACCTGACCACCAACCGTTGTGTGCTATTTAAAGATTAGTAGGGTCATTACCTAATACCTGACCATTGTGGACCTGGTCTCACCCTCCTCTGTATATATTCACCTTGGTTTGTATTTCTCTTTAGTTTGTACTCACCCCTGAAGATGTGAATTACACGAAAGCGCTTGAGAACTTCGTGTTTTCTTCCTTCCTTGTGGTTATCAGCATATATATATATATATATATATATATATATATATATATATATATATATATATATATATATATATATATATATATATATATATATATATATTTATATATATATATATATAGATATATATATATATATAGATATATATATATATATAGATAGATATATATATATGTATATATATATGTATATATATATATATATATATATATATATATATATATATATATATATATATATATATATATATATATATATATATATATATATATATATATATATATATATATATATATATATATAAATACAGTATTTACAATCTTGATATTTTCCTCGTAGTTTCCTCCACACAATCCAAGATCTCTGATCTTCATGTTTGACAAAGCCCAATCCAGGGTCTCTAGTCGTCAACCCACCAGGTTGAGTCTCCCATTTTTTATCAGCCATAATATTAATTGCTAACACACATATTAAGGTCCACATACTATCTTTTTACATAATTGTTTACGTAACATAAATCCATACACTATTTAAGTTGGTTTGAAAATTCTTAAATTAGATGATATAAAAACTTACTTTACATATTGAAATGTTCAAACCACCCGATAATAATCACCAGCCTGCACCAAAATATTGACCACAAAATATATATAATATTAGTAAAGTTAATATAGAACAATAATATAAATTGAACATTAGGTGACTGTATCAGTCAACTGACATACTGATTTGTGGCTCTCACTTTACATTCGACCGAGATAGTCTGATAAAATATTATCCTTGCCATTAATATATTTTACAATAAACTTATAATTCTGTAAGTATAGGAACCACCTTAATAATCTAGAATTCTCAAATTTCTTCTTATTAATATACCCGAAAGCTGCATGATCTGTACGGAGTGCAAATTCTTTACCAAATAAGTACCTATCAAACTTTTGAACTGCATACACGACTGCTAGTCCTACTTTCTCTATAACAGAATATCTACTTTCTCGTGGTTGAAGTTTGCGACTGGCAAATTCAGTAGGTAACAGGCAACCATCAAACTCTTGTAAGAGTACAGCACCTAATGCATAGTCAGAAGGGTCTGTCTGAACCACAAATGAAAAGTCAAAGTCGGGAACTCTGAGTATAGGGATAGTAGTTATTAGATTTTTCAGCTTTGCATAAGCTTCTTGATGAGATGTTTGCCACCTTAATTTATTTGGTTGTCTCTTCTGAAGGAGATCTGTGAGACATGTAGTGACTGAGGCATGAACTTTTGATGCCACCCGACTAAACCTAGGGATGAACGAAGTTGCTTCTTAGTTGAGGGTGGGGGAGAATCTAAAATTCTTTGAACAGTATTGTCTTGATGGGATATTTTCCCTAGTCCTATTGAGTGACCCAAAAATAAAACTGAATCAAAGCTAAGCAAGCATTTAGATGGACGTATGGTAAGACCAGCCTCTCGGATTTTGATAAAGAGTTCCTCAATGGTGACCATGTGTTGAACTCACATCACAGAATGTATCAGCACATAGTGGTCCATGTTCTTCTGTCCTCTCAGAAGTCTCCTCAGCATCCTGTTGTCAGTGACAAGACTGTTACCGAGACCAAAGGGCATGACACAAAAATGATAACAACCACTTGGAGCAGTGAAAGCTGTGTACTCTTTTGATGATTCTTCCAAAGGTATCTGCCAAAAACCTTAACTAAAATCGATCTTAGAAAAATACCTCCTACCAGCTAACTTACACAATATCTCATCAGGTTAATTCATAGGTTCACTGGCATATTTAATAACCTTATCTAGATTATTTTAGTTTACACAAAACCTTTAGGATCTATCTGGTTTAGTTATTAATTCTACAGGTGCACAAAAATTTGAACACGACCTTTCTATAGCGCCTTCTTTTAACATTTACTCTACTTCAATCTCCAGAGCAGCATGAGTTGCATAAAGCCCACTTGCATAGGCTCACTTTCCTGCAACGTAATGACATGTTTCATTAAATTAGTGAAACCTGGTGAATATGTCTAGAAACTCTGATACTAGTTGTTGAAATTCTATCCTCTCATCTTTATTCAAATCGGGGTTTGTTCTCACTGTAACAATTCATCATCATCAACTATATAACTGTCTGGAATAACTGAAATGGCTACAATTTCATCACGCACCTCATATTTCCTTAGAAGGTTGGCATGGAACACCTTACATTTTCCATCTCCTACCATAACTCTGTAGTCACATTGGTTAACAACTTCCACTATCTCAAATGGAACCTTCCAACTTAACAAAAGTTTGTTGGTATCAGTTGGTAACAGTATAAATAATTTATCCCTTGTTTCAAATGGACATTGTCTAGCTTTCTTGTCATAATAGTGATTTTAAATTTTACGAGAGTTATTAAATTTTCATGTGCAAGTTGACAAACTTCCTCTAGTCTCTTCCTTAATTCCATCACATAGGTATAGGTGCTATGTATTTCTTGATTTTGTTCCTTATCTATTCATAACTTTTTCAATATACTAAGAGGACCATTTACAGTACGTCAATGCAACAGTTCGAAAGATGAGAAGCCTGTGCTAGCCTGAGGAACTTACCTATAAGCAAACAACACAGCATTTAAGTATCTATCCTAGTCAGTAGGATTTTCTTGACACATCTTCTTAATTATAGACCTTTGGGTACCATTGAATCTCTCAATGAGACCGTGAACAATAGGGTGACAGGGAGTGGTAAAAGCCTGCTTGATATTTATTGAGCGACATACCTCATACACTAACGCTGACGTAAACTGTGAGCCTCTGTCACTTAAGATTTCCTGCGGGAAATCCTATTCTCGAAAATATCCCCATAAGTGCTTCAGCTACACTCTCCGTTGTGATATCTGGCAAATGTTCTGCCTCAGGCCACCTTGTAGAATAATCTACAAAAGTTATAATGTAACGATTGCCTCGTGAGGATACTGGATGAAAGGGACCTACTATATGAACACTGAACAGCAACAGTTTGAACTGGGGTGGTCATCAGTGGCATGGACACTAATGGGACTTAACTAACCTTGCCCTTGGGCATAGTCCTTTGACAAACATCGCAAGTTTAACACCATTTCTTGACATCGGCTACTACCCCTGCCCAGTAGAAACTAGACAATATCCTGTACTCAGTTTTCTTACCCCCATATGACCCCCATTAGATATTCATGAGCTAGCGTGGAGAACTAATAAATTCAGTTTGTCCAGCCAATACAACCAAGTTGACGCAGATATTATACTTATAAACTCACTCGGCCAAAAGGCATCTGAGAATTTTAAAATATTTGGTTAGAGGATCTATAAATCCAATCTATCAGAGGAGCCAAATGACGGGGTGGCCATCGCCAGAAAAAGAGATGTCCACCATAGAATCATAGACGACTTCACCTCTGAAACTCTCGCTGTTCAAATCAACTTGACCACAGGACAAATCATAATAGCCACAACCTACCTCCCACCACTCAGGGACTACCCGCCTTACGGGAACTTCCACAGACTCCTATCATACCACCACCCAACCTACATCATTGGGGATATGAACGCCAGACATCCTCTACTAGATGGTAAGAGGACAACTAACAATGTTGGAAGAGGCCTCGCTGGCTTCATAACAGACAAAAAAGGCCAGCTAATAGGCCCGGACTTCCCCACGTTCTACAGTAGGAATTCAGCCACTGCTCCACATATAGCAATAACAAACGGCAGATGCTTCCACAACTATCTCTTTGAACAAGGCCCTGTAACCTCCAGCGACCACCTACCTATAATCATGACCATCTCAGCAACACAAATATCTATACCAGATCCACCACGGAGGATCGCCAAGCAGACCGACTGGGAACTATTCAACGAAAAAGCTACAGCCAAACTTGAGGCCAAGGACATGACAATCCTGCAGACCATAGACAATCAGCTCAGTAATAACGAAATAACTAGAACAAATGGCTTTAAATTAGATAAATTCCGATTCAGAAAGGATATAGGCAAGCACTGGTTTGGTAATAGAGTTGTGGATATGTGGAATAGGCTACCGAGTGCTATAGTAGGATCGGGGACGCTTGGGAGCTTCAAGACGAAGTTGGATAGGCACATGGAAGTGCTGGGATGGGTGTGAAAGGGATCTGCCCTGTATGGGCCAGTCGGCCTCCTGCAGTATCCCACTTTCTTATGTTCTTATGTTCTTATGTAAACAAAATAGACGAAGAAATCAACACATGGTATGAAGCAATAGGAACAGCCTACCAGGAGGCCACGCCTCTCAAACGCAACAGAATTCTCCCGCACCCAAAACAGACTCCAGAACTCATAGCCCTTACAAGCCAATTCCAACTGCTACAACAGAGAGCCGAAACCCATGGTTGGGAAATCGTAAGCTACAATACATACAGAAAAATACGGGAGGAAATAAAAACAAGATCTCTGGAACAAAGCAACCTTAAATGGGCCGAAATAGTTGAACAACTCTCACATACATACAACGATCCAGGAGAGTTCTGGTGTCGAGTTAAGAGACTGAAAGGTTGCAGCAGTAACGAGTCATCATATATAACTGACCACGCAGGAAGTAAAATATATGACGACCAAGACAAAGAACCCATATTCAGGGACATATGGAGGAACATCTTCCGCATCACAAATGAAGAGAACAGGGGATTTGATGGTACCCGCGAGGAGCTCGTCCTTGATGAACTCCGGGGCCAGACCCACCGCACTCAGACTTCCCCTGAAATCATATGGGAGGATCTGAGAGTGGACAGCCCACTGTCCAAACCAATCACAGCCATCCCAATCCCAAAAATAAAGCCCCTGGCTATTCAGGCATCACCCAGGAGATCCTCAGCCACATAAACAACCCGGCCATGGAGAGACTGAGAACCACAATGAACGCTAGCCTGGCCTCGGGTTACTTCCCAACTAAATTCAAAGAGGCCATTATTACCCTGACACCAAAACAAGCAAAGAACCTCGCCGTCCCACTAAACTACAGACCAATCTCCCTCCTCGAAGTACCTGGAATAATCCTAGAAGAAATCATCAATAACCGTCTGAGAAATCACCTGGAAACAACCAACAGAGTCAACTGCAGACAATTCGGGTTCAGGAAAGGGAAGTCCACCACAACAGCGATAGTCCAGGCATGTAAAAACATAGCCAGAGCCGCGGCGAGTGGTAGACAATGTAATCTAATCCTCCGGGATGTAGCGAAGGCATTTGACAAAGTCTGGCATGACAATCTAAAATATAAGATCCTCCAACTCGGACTTCCCACCAACATTGAAAAGCTGCTTTGCAACTTTCTTGACGGCAGAAATGCCAGACTGAGGGTAGGACAATACACAGGAGAGACCTTCCCACTCATGAGCGTCCTCTCTCCCACCCTATATATTATCTACACAAGTGACACCCCGCCTCCTACTAGAATAGGTAACGAAGATATTATGTATGCAGATGACATCACTCAAATAACAACACAGCAAGGAAAATCGCGAAAGTTACAGGTCAACAACACCAGGCGGGAATTAGAAAGGTTAAATAACTACGAAAAACAATGGAAAATCCAAACCAGTCTCCCGAAATTCACAGTGATACCCTTATGCAGAAGGAAAACCCATTCATTAGTAACCAATAATGCCCAGATAAAATACAAAAGCAGAGGCACCCTTCTGGGCCTGCATATATCCACGACAGGTTACTCCCATCATGTGCACACCAGGAAGGAAAAGGCAAGAAGAGAGCTGAGTAAACTATGCCACTTTGAAGCGCTTCCTGAGAAAATAAAACTCCGCCTGGTGACATCATTTATCATACCAATATTAACTTACCCAGCAGTACCTCTTCACACTATGAGCACCACTCAAATATTAAAATTACAGGTGGTCCAAAATGAAGCCCTAAGATTCGTCACAGGTGAAAGATACCCCTTCACCAGAACCACAGCCGAGATACATAGAGACCTGAGAATAAAACCCATCAACCAGTAGCTGCACACCCTGGCCATCAGAGTCTGGCAAAAGATAGAACGATCAGAGCAAGAACTCCGTCAAAGACTCCCACCAGATAACGACAACAACCATACATGGTTCTCAAAAAGTTACTAAATCTCAAAAGGTCCATTACCACCCGCGATCTATATGGCCAGGCAATAGACAACCTCCCTGGACCAGCATCCGCCAGTAGGGTCGGCGGAATATGAAATAAGGCCCTCTAAACACCCATATATGGGATACGGTAGGATGTCTAGTGACTGTAGCGACAGGCAATAACTAACCCATGACACAACCCTAACACACCATTAGCTTAGCTAGGCGATCAGCCCGCCCTCTCTTACCTCCTCTAAAATTTCTTCAATTTCCGAACTATAACTTCCTTCCCCCACCTCTAATCTTCTTTTACCCCTCCTGTCTCTACAAGAAAAAAAAAATGACCTGCCCCTCCTCCCCTCCCAAACCATAACTTCCTACTGCTCTCTCCTTCCCAGGACGACATCATGGCTGAGAAATGTGCTTGTCAGTGCTCAGGCCGGAATAAAAAATGCACAATCTGTATATGTGTGAGAAGTAACACACGATGTGTGGGTTGTAGGAAAGAGACCAGTTGTCAAAATCTATATGGCAGAGATCCATCACCTGATGAAGACATGTCAGACGATAGTAGTGAACCCACTCAGTCGGAAAATACTGTTCCTGAGGTGAATGACATACAGTCAACAAATTGGAAAGGCCTGTCGGCGAACGATGCGGAGAAGTGGGTCAAAGAAGTGCACTCAGAAATGGTCAAGTGGTCGCCAGCTAACCTCTTTGAACCACCCAAGTGCGCGACCATCAAAGAAATGATCCAGGAGATGACTTGCCTCATAATCAATTACAATCATGACAGCCCCTTGGCCCCATTAGCTCTTCAAATACTGGCCATAATACCCCATCTATTCTGCCAGAGGACACACGTAAGGTCTGAGTGCAAAGAAAACGTGGCAGCAATGAAAAGGAGATTGGCACTGTGGCAGAAAGGGGCCCTTGATGATCTCCTACGAGAAGCAAGAACACTGCAGGAGAGTCTAAAAATTTTTAGGAGACGGAAAGCAAAACACCGAGGATGTTACCAGAAAATTTTTTAACAAGATGCGCGAGGGAAAAGTGTCTTTGGCGGTAAGATCTCTCACTGAGGAATTTTCCGGTGGTGTTCTGCCAATAAACAGAGAGACATTAAAACAACTGAAGGAAAAACATCCCTCTGCAAGTGAAGAGGAAAGTATCAGGTTCCAGGGAGCCTACATCCCGCCAAATGCTGTCCTGTTCGAGAAAATAACTGGAGGGATGGTGTGGAAAAAAGCACTGAAAACTCAGGGAGGAGCTGGCCCTTCAGGCTTGGATGCAAACGGTTGGAGAGTCATCCTCAGCACTGACAAGTTTGGTGCCGTAGCAAGTGATCTCTGCAATGCCGTCGCCGCCCTTGCAAGAAAGCTAGCAACCTCGTGCTGCCACCACCTCCATGCTCTAATGGCCTGCCTCCTTATTTCCCTGGATAAAAATCCAGGATGTAGGCCTATAGGAGTGGGGGAAGTGCTGAGGCGGATCGCTGGAAAATGCATAATCGAGGTGGTAAATGATGATGTCAGGGCAGCTGCAGGGAACCTGCAAGTATGTGCTGGCCACCAAGCTGGAGGGAAGCTGCCATTCACGCCATGAGAAAGGTATTTGAGCAGCGTGATTATGAGGCAGTACTCCTGGTTGACGCTTCCAACGCATTCAACATACTCAACCGCAAGGCTACACTACACAACATCAAGATTAAGTGTCCAAGCTTTGCAATGTATGTTAAAAACACCTATAGGAACCCATTAGACCTCTATATAACAAGCTTTAAGGCCCTAAAATGAGATACCACCAGACAGTGAACTGAGGGAACAACGCAGGGGAACCTGTCGCTATGGCAATGTACGCACTAGGCCTGTCTGTGCTCGAACATACAATGAAATATGAAACAACTGAGGTCAAGCAAGCGGTTTACGCTGATGACTTAACAGGTGCAGAAAAAGTGGAGGACATCAAAAGTGATGGGACCTGGTAACATCACGAGGTCCACAAATAGGGTACCATCCAAACGCCAGCAAGTCCTTCCTCATTGTGAAGCTAGAACACTATGGACGGGCAATGGATGTGTTCGGTGGAAGTGAGGTCAAAATAACAAAGGATGGCCATAGACATCTAGGTGCGATAATTGGCACGAAGGATATCAAGACCGAGTACGTATCAGGAAAGGTGAATGAGTGGGTGAAGGAAAACTGATATTGCTAAAACAGAGCCACATGCGGCTTTTGCAGCATTCACCCATGGAGTCAAGCATCGCTGGAATAACCTGATGCACGCTATGCCTGATATTGGACCCCTCCTCCGCCCTTTGGAAAAAGCCATCAATGTCACTTTTATCCCAACACTAGTGAAAAACCGTTACTTAACCCCAACAGAAAGGTCACTCCTTGCACTACCACCGAGACTAGGAGGAATGGGATTCACTAATCCAGTGGAACTTGCCCGCACAGAACATCAGAACTCTGTCAAGCTCACGGCAGCTCTCACTGAGTATATAATACATCAGAATGCAGCAAATCAGGTGGATACCAATGAATTAAACAAGATTCGACTGTCCATTACGACAGAACTGCAGCACACCCAAAGTGATAAACTGCACCAACTGTTGCAGCAAGTGCCAGAGTAAGTGAAAAGAAAATTAGCTATAGCACAGAAGGTGGGCGCCTCAAACTGGTCAACAACGTTACCAATAAGGTCAAAAGGCTTCATCGTTAATATAAAAGAATTCATAGATGCCATTGCTCTTAGGTACGGTAGGCCAGTAGAAGGTTTGCCCTCCCAAGGAGTGTGCGGCTTATCTTATGACATCGATCACGCCATGGTGTACAAGAAAGGGGGCTTCGTATGCATGAGGCATGGCGAAGTAAGGGATCTAACAGCAAATCTACCGAGGGAATTCTGCCCCTCCTTCCATTGGAAAGTGAGAACCTCCGTCACAGGACTTCAAACACATCCAACGAAGCCCGTGTGGACGTCAGTGGTCGAGTATTCTGGACGCGGGACAGCGAGCTTTTTTTGACATGAGGATTTCTTATCCCATGGCTGCATGTCATCACAACCTAACTCTCGATGCTGCACACAGGAGGAACGAGAACGACAAGATTAGGGCATATGGGGAGAGAATTCAGTACTTTGATCAAGGCATTTTCACTGCTCTGGTGTTCACAACCTCTGGCGGGATGGGACCAAGTGCAAGATGCTTCTACGCCAGACTCGCGTGCTATCCGAACGGAAGCAGCAGTCCAGAAGTTATGTTACAGCCTGGTTGAGATGTCGACTGTCCTTCTCTCTGCTTAGGTCTGCATTGCTTTGCTTTGGGGGAACGAGAGCATTGGCCCCAAAGCAGACAACAGTCACAGACATCTACTTTGAGACAACAGTCACTGAATGCCACATAGATCTGCTGCTCAACTAACTCAACACAGCTCGGGTAGCTACTTATGCATTAGCTTAGTTAATTTTAAGGTAATAAAATGGTGACAAAGGTGTGGCTATTAGGGAAGGCTGGAGGCCATTGCAAAAAAATATACCTTCAGGTCCCTCTCCCTCTAGTGGAAATTTAAGGGGGGGCGCACTGTTTGTTTCAGCTTACGCCCGCGTGCGTCGAGGAATGGGTCTTCACAGGAAGTAGAAGAGGTGTTGTGAACTTCCCAAGTGAAGATTATTCCATGTTGTCAGAAGTTCCTTTTGAGATGTAGTCATTAGCATTACAGGGTGTCTCGCCGTCTCGGGCAACACTCTGATGACACTAAAATAGGACATGTAATTAAATCTGACGAGGACTTTGCAAAACTACAGGAAGATCTAAACAAATTTTTCGAATGGTCGGAAAAATGGCAGATGAAATTCAATGTGGACAAATGTAAAGTACTCAGTATAGGAGATGTAAGCAGGGAAACCAGTTACCAGATGAACAACGATGCCATTGTGGAATCCGACTGCGAGAGAGATTTAGGAGTAATGATAAGTAGGAATCTTAAGCAAAGCAAACAATGTGTTTTTGCTCGTAATAAGGCTAATAAAGTACTTGGGTTCATACAAAGGAGTGTTAGTTACAAGACTAGCGAGGTCATCTTAAAATTATATCTAGCGCTTGTGAGACCCCACCTGGATTATGCAGTTCAGTTCTGGTCACCGTATTACAGAATGGATATAGAATCCTTGGAAAGAATCCAGAGGAGAATGACAAGAATAATCCCGGGCATGAGGAACCTTGAGTACAGAGACAGGTTAAAGCATCTTAATTTGCACTCCCTCGAGAGACGTAGAGTGAGGGGCGACATGATAGAGGTGTATAAATGGAAGTCAGGGTTAAACAAAGGGGACATTACAAAGGTACTCAAACTATCCAACCAGGAGCAAACTCGTAACAATGGTTTTAAATTAGACAAATTTAGATTTCGGCGTGAAATAGGTAAACACTGGTTTGAAAACAGAGTAATGGATGAATGGAACAGGTTACCAAATATCATCATTAACTCGAATACGCTGGATAGCTTCAAACATAGGTTGGATGCTTATATGAGCAATAGGGGTTGGGTATAAACGGAACTGCCCAGTATGGGTCAATAGGCCCGCTGCAGTTTCCTCCATTCTTATGTTCTTATGTACCCCAGCTGCCCGAGTGGAGTCTGATTCTGTATCTGGCTTTGTCACACCTTGGATATTACCTATAATGAGGTCACAAATGGCATCCCTCATACACGTTGCCTCCACCTCGCCACTATAGTAAGGTGTATTCAAGATGATTCTGGAGACTAGACAAATACGAGCAGTTCGATCAATCAACAGGCAGATCTTGATACCACCAGTTTTCTGCCGAGGTTGAACAAACTTCTCCTTGGCCACTACTCCCATAGAACCAGTATCTCTTAACACTTCCACTTGTTGTTCCCCAATATAACAATAGAAAGTCTTTAAACCCTCACTAATCGAGCCTGAACCTATGATCAAGGGAATTTCCTTGCCTGAGGGTAGGGTTACTGTGGAAATAAGTTGTTCTACGCAGGCACCAGTCTTGTCTTCTTTGACGTTCTTTACACTTGGGGTCATCTCATGAGCTTTCTGCCCTCTGCTATGGGTTGCACAATCTCTTGCTATATGCCCTGGACGATGACAGAGGAAACACAACCTCGTTGTACGATCATGTTTGCGATAACATCCACTCTTTGCTATTAAATTTGATTTTTGAATATTTTCGTCTGACTTTTCTGACCTATTTTTCGGAAACTGTACCGGATTTCACATTGGACCACTGTGTGCTGTGTTATGCATGGCGTAATGTACAGTGGTGCGTTGTGTTGGGCATAGTGAAATATTTTTTAGGCATGTTACCCTCAGCTTGTGTAAATAAGATATTTTGTGTCATTGTGCGTGAGCAGGGCTGGTACTTCATACATTAAAAAATTTCTGTATGTATGTAGGTATTTTGGCAGCTTAATATGGGAGTTGTTTAATATTAGTATTGGGCTTATAATCCCCTGGGGTATGAAGCTTTACAGTGTTGCCAACCGTAGGGTAATTACCCTACGAGTAGGGTAATTCAGCCTCATTTCCTGGTCTGTAGGGCGGTATATACGTATATATATGCTATATACCGGTATATAAATAGAAGCAGTACCAACTAGTAAAGTAGTACTTTTGTAAACGCCTTAGTTAAGGACGTTCAGGTAACAGGCAAGTCGAAGGGAATGATTGAAACCCGCCTTTTGACGCATTCAATATTTATTGATTTGGTCAAACCCTGCAGAGAACAAGGCGTTCATTAGTATTACATGGTGATCTATCTGATACATAATTAGTTAGTCTCAGACGATTTGATCTTAATTACAATTGATTATTAAGCATAGTGATATGATACAAATTCATAACTCTATTAATCTTAGTTACACTACATTCTGCATTGTCTTATTTCTCCAGATAAGGCACAAACGAGTAGGCATAATTAGTCCACAATATTTCAGTACTGAGGGGTATGTCATTACTTTGGCTGTACTTACAAGTGCGGGTCAATGCGAACCAGTATGGTGTTCCAAGGGACAATAGTACTGTGTAAATTATTCCAGCACAAAAACTCGGCCAGGATCGGGAGTCGGTGTTCACCATAGAGGGCTAGTCCTCACGGTATCACTCTAGAGGTGCGATCTGCACCATGGAGACAAGGCGGCCACACCACCCTCTAAAGCTTAGAGCTGAGCGACCCCACCGACCCCATGACCTCTTTGCGACCCTACCTAATGAGCCTTCCGACCCCAGGTTTGGGAACCCCCGCTCTAAACCATACACTCAGCAGAATCAGGGCATCTTGTTTGTGCAGGTCGCTTGTGGGGGGGGGGGGGCTGTGGTCGCAGGCTGATAGATTTCATGTTTGTTCGGGTAAGGCAATGCCAGCACTGTAGTTGAAGCCAGCAAAGATAAAAATTTTCATATTGAGCCATAGGGTAATGGAGGGGAATGTAGGGTAATTTCAGTGTCTGTGTAAGGCGCAGAGGTCTTGAGGGGTTGGCAACACTGCTTTGTCAGTCACTGGCTGGCCAATGGCCATGGTAGTAGAATGACGTCCCAGTTTTTCAGTGGTGGATACATTTTCAAATAGGGTTCAGTTGAGTTTTATATTCAGTGCTGCTCTATTATTATTGATGGTGTGTAAAGTGCAATCAATTATTGTGTTGTAAGGTGGGTTATTGTTTATACACGGTGCCAATAGTAGTTGTTTATTAAGGATCATGTTCATTCTTTATTCTCTTGATTTAATTTATCTTCTGGAACCTACACACTTTTGTTATTAAATTTTATTTAAATCTTTAGTAATGCGTATAATTCAAAACCTTCACTCCTGAACTGTTGGGATAAAAAGAGGGCTGTGATTGAACCCATGACTAAGAGTGCTGAGCTGAAAATTTTATTTTTATATTTTTTTGCCATATGTGTCCTCATTAGTATATTAATCATTAACGTAATTCAAGTAGATAAGTTATGGCATGACAAAATGGGGGGCATGTGTCTGGGAGACTTCGGTTAAAATTAAGTGAAATTAAGTTAAAATCAGTTAAAATCATCAGGAGTGAAGTTTGCGAATTATTTTGGGTACAATTTTTCTCACTAGTCGGTAACTTGCCACATCTGTTTAAACTGAAGCCTTTTGATTTAGCTAAGTATTTTGCGGAACCTTCAGTGTTAAGTTTGGAGCGTAGTACCATTCCTAAAGATGATTGGGTTTCGTTGGCTAAGCATTATAAAGTAGAGATTAGGTCAAACTGGAAAAAAGCAACTGTCAAAAATTCCGAAATTAGATGTTTGGTGGGAAAGTTAATTTTGGATGAGTCTGCATTCCAAATATGTGAGATGGAGAAAGGTCCGTCAGTAAAGTTAATAGAGTTGTAGTTAGAGAGAGAGAAGCTGGAGTGGGAAAATGAAGTTAAGGTTGCAGGAAAAAGAAATGGAGGACAGGGGAAGAGGAGGGGAGGACAGAGAAAGAGAATGGGAGGACAGGGAAAGAGAAAGGGCATTCCGTTAGAGGAGTTGGATAAGAGCTACTCTGGAGTCGTTTGACGTCAAATTTGATGTAATTAAAGTATCGAAGTTTGTGCCAAAATTTAACGAATATCACTCGGAAGAGTTTTTCATCCAGTTTGAGCAGATTGCCACTACACCTTCCTGGCCTCAGCAGTATTGGCCCTTGCTGATCCAGTCTGTCCTTGTGGGCAAAGGCCGTTCCACTTACTTGTCCGTAACCAACTCTCAGCAAAATGAGTATTCTGTGGTCAAGGAAGCTATTTTGAAATCTTACCAATTGACAGCAGAGTCATATAGAGGTAAGTTTAGAAATACATTCTAATTGCCCGATCAGTCATATATCGAATATGGTCACACTGTCAATAAGTTGTGCAATAGATGTCTATCTGCTAGTGGAGTTAAAACCTATGATGAACTTTGTGAATTGATTGCACTAGTGCAATATTTGAGAGGTGTCCCCACAGACGTATGTATGTACGTTTGTGAGAAGGAAGTTACAACTATTGAGAGAGCTGCCATTTTGGCGGAATATTTCAGTCTTATTCACAAACACAAAGTTAATGAGATTCCAGGCCCAGTCGTGACTCCAGCTCAAGGTGGTAAGCACCCGTTTGGTAACATAGGTAATAAACCCTCTTTTGAGAATGTTGGCAGAGGTTCCTATGGTCATGGTGGTAATGGATCTAGTGATGTTATGACTTCTGTGTGTTTTTATTGTAGAAGGCCTGGTTATTATATTGCCCAATGTTCTAAGCGCAAAGCTAAGGAGTCCCATGACACGCCTGTTGCTAACTTTGCAATTGTCTCAGCAGATGGTGTTGGTGTAGATGATGTTGCTGCGGTTTCTGACCCAGTTTGTGTGGATCCTAAGGATTTGTTCGAGCCCTTTGAGTTTCCTGGTTTTGTGTCCATGTCCGAGGGTAGTCCTGCTGTTTCTGTGAGTGCTTTGAGGGATACTGGTGCTTTATCTGTGGAAGAGGCTTATACTGGTGAACATGTTGTGTTGCAGGGCGTTAGTAGATCCACTTGCGTTCCTTTGTGAAGTGTATCTTCGGACGGACCTTTTGTTTCAGCCAATTTCAGTGGGGGTTCAGGAGGTTTTGCCAGTGGGGGGAGTAACGTTCCTCTTGGGAAATTATATAGATGGTAGCCTTGTTGCTTCTGATCCAGTTGTGTGCTCTACACCTTTCAGTAATGACCCTGCTGCAGACCTTGTGAGTAAGTGTGTTGGGTTATTCCCTTCTGGTGCTGTAACCTGCAGTCAAGCTAAAATGGTGACATATGGGACTGATGTGAGTGATCAGTTTGATGTTTTGCCTAATTATGATTTGAATGGACTGTTTGATGTTAAGCCAAAGCATTTAGATGCAGGTTTAGTGGATCAACCTATTCGTGATGTGTCAAGTGATGTAAAAACAGATTCTAAGGATCGTGTGAATGTTGATTTCAGTAGCCTTCCCGTCAAAAGAGGTATGTAGATTTCTGCTCAAGAGTGTGACCAGTCGTTGGTTCCATTATTTGCTAGGGCCGTATCAAAACCAGAGAGCCATGATGAATCTGGTGTTTCCTCAGGCATAGCAGATTTGTGCCGTACATGTTATGTATGCCAGTTAGCTGGTAAGCCTAATCAAGTGTTGGTACCTGCACCTTTAAAACCTATAACTGTTGTTGATGAACCATTTGCAAAAGTAATCATTGATTGTGTGGGTCCTCTTCCTAAAACAAAATGTGGTAATGAAAATTTTTTTAACTGTCAAATGTGTGCTTCTACCTGTGCAGGCACTTGGTTTATATTATATTATATTTTGGTTTATATTATATCTATTGTGTGTTATCAGATGAACTACACAGTCTAGTTTGGGATTCTCACCAAGTGAACTGATATTTGGTCTGGATGTCCGTAGTTCCTTGAAACTATTGTATGAGAATTGGGTAGAAGATGAATCAAGAACTGTAAATGAGTATATTGTTAATTTGAAGGAAAGGTTGAACCATGTACAGGAATTTGCAAGGTGTAATATGAAGGAAGCCCAAGAGGAAATGAAAAGTCATTTTGATGACACTGCAAAAGATAGAAATTTAATGTTGGGGATAATGTGCTTTTGTTCTTGCCCATTATGAAGTTTCCCCTACAAACCAAGTATCAGGATCCCGTTGAAGGTTTGTGTAAGGTAAGAGATGTTAACTATGTCATAACCACGCCTGGACGTATGAAGACTAAAAAACTAGTACATGTGCATCTACTGAAACCATATTATGTTAGACCTGACAAGGTGGTGGGCAATACTGTGACATGTGATGAATTGGAGGAGAATGAGTTATTTAAGCTTGACTTTGGGGAGTTGAAAGCCGATATCATACTAAACAATTCTGATGTGTTAAGTGATCCTTTTAAATTGTGCCATCTAATACAGGACTAGAGGAGAGATGTAATGTGTCTCCTACAGGAATTCCAGCCCATCTTTGGTGATGTGTCGCAGCCTTGCCCAGTGGTGGCATATGGTGTTATGTTGGTGGAGTGAGCATATTGAGTCACTTCATTGTCTGTTCAATCGTCTTAATAGTGCTCACCTCACTATTAAACTCGTAAAGAGTGAGTTTGGCAATGCCAATCTAGTATTTTGGGGACATGAAATTGGCTGTGGGACAGTGGCCCCAATCCAGGCTAAAGTTGAGGCCATTGATACCATGCCTATACCCACAAACCATAAGGCAGTCCAACGCTTTTTGGGTATGGCAGGGTATTATAGGAGATTCTTCCCTAACTTTTCTAATGTTGCTAGACCATTAACTGATTTAGGTAGTCCTAAAAGGGATTTTGCGTGGATGGATAGTTGCCAAGAGGCATTTGAGAAAATTAAGGTACTTTTGATGTATACCTTGGGAACTGAAACCAGAAAATAATTGTTTATAGTGTCCAAATTCTCTTTCAATTTGTTACTCGCATGAATAACAAAAAACAACGTTTAACTCGCTGGTGTTTGGCTCTTCAACTGTATAATATTGAAATTAGACATATCAAGAGTAAGGATAACATTATTGCTGACACCCTGTCTAGGCCATGATAGGCAGATATTTTAACTGTATGTTACCAACGTAAAACCCTACAGGTTTTATTTTAAGGAGGGGGAGTGGTGCGTTGTGTTGGGCATAGTGAAATATTTTTCAGGCATGTTATCCTCAACTTGTGTAAATAAGATATTTTGTGTAATTATGTGTGAGCAGGGCTGGTACTTCATACATTAAAAATGTTCTGTATGTGTGTAGGTTTTGGCAGTTTAATGTGGGAGTCGTTTAATGTTAGTGTTTGGCTTGTAGTCCCCTAGGGTATGGAACTTTGTAGGTCAATGGCTGGCCTTGGAGGAGAACGTCTCAGTTTGTCAGTGGTGGATGCCCTTTAAAGTAGGGTTTAGTTGAGTATAATATTCAATGCTGTTCTATTATTATTCATGGTGTGTAAAGTGCAATCAATTATTGTGTTGTAAGGTGGTTTATTGTTTATACACGGTGCCAATAGTAGTTGTTTATTAATGATCAGGTTTATTCTTTATTCTCTTGATTTAATTTATCTTACGAAACCTACACACTTATTATGGCAAACTTTTGTTATTAAAGTTTATTTAAATCTTTCGTAATGCGTGTAATTCTAAACCTTCACTCCTGAACTGTTGGGATAAGGAGAGGGCTGTGATTGAACCCATGACTAAGATGGGCTGAGTTGCCAATTTGCTTTTTTTGTTGTGCCATAGGTGCCCTCATGAGTATATTAATCTTTAACGTAATTCAAGTTGATAAGTTATGGCATAACAGCTGCAAGGTATTGTTCTGTTAAACTCACCATGCCATTTAACGTCTTAGGTGTTCGCCCTTTTAGAAACATCCTTAAATCAGTCCTGCATTTCCTTAGAAACTGTTTCCGTAGCATTAAGTCCTTTAGAAATTAATAAATCTGTTTTATGCCAGAGAGGTCAATCCACCTGTTAAAGTACCTCCACATGCGAGAAGAAAACTGGACAACAGTTTCACCTTTCTCTGGGCAGTTAACCCTATTTTTTTTGTATCCCT
Organism: Homarus americanus; assembly: GCF_018991925.1. Lineage (NCBI taxonomy): Eukaryota > Metazoa > Arthropoda > Malacostraca > Decapoda > Nephropidae > Homarus > Homarus americanus. The sequence goes on from NW_024736148.1 coordinate 7,555,127, forward strand.
CACCAGTTATCATATATCGTCTCAGTATGGTAGTCTTTACAGTTTCGTATACATATGATTCCTCAGTTGATAGCGACACATACGCTTGAAGAGCTTTTCCTGTTAATAGAGGACTTAAATTCGTTGTCCATTCATCATGCGGCCACTTACTAGTGTTGCATACTTTTCAAACCGATCCTACTTTTTGTCGATGTTATCATCATATATCGGTAGTTTAGGCTTCGGTGTAGTTGCACATAATCTTGACCCTGCATTGTTTGATGAGCTGCCAGGTGACTGAACTGCAGTTAGTTTTGTTTTCTCATTCTCCAATTTTAACTGAAGCCTCTCTTTCTCTGCTTCCCACTTCTCCTGTTCATCTTCTTGTTGTAGCTGTAGTCGTCTGTCCTCTGCTTCCCCCTTTTCCTTCTCTGCTTCTCGTTGTGTATGTATATTATGTATGCTGTATGTATATTATGTATGTGCTCCATTTATATACATTATTTATTCAGCTTAGCTAGCAGCGTGTGGCTGTCCCACACGCTGAAATTAATGTGCCTGGCGACATATGAAAGCTGCTAATGTATCACTTGCCACATGTCGCCTGAGAGGCTAGTTGACCCCCAGACAGAGTAAGGAGAGCCGTTTCGCTTGTGTATCTCTGTTTGTCCAGTAATTAGAACCTACGAAAACTCTACAGGTGTTTGTGTTCACTACTGTAGATAGAACTTGGTACCCAGAACATATATATGGCGCAGTGTGTTAATTAACTGGATCATTATACAAGTGAAGTGTGTAAAGTTTGTGGCAAGACCGGCTTATGGTCCCCTGCTCTGTCGTCAACCACTAGGGCCGTCTCTTCCAAGAACTTGTTTGAATTTATAGCAACTTTGAGCAGTTCCTGTGAAGTGTATAAGTGCATTGTGTGTGTAGTGCTATAAATGTGTGACCTTGTTCTAAAGGATTCCCAAGGTGGAAGGCATGTTCAGGGCATTTGTGAGGAGTAGAGTTCAGTGCAGCCTCCTCCGGCTGCATCTAGAGGGTAACTGACGACTGACTGTGAGTCCCTGCCTCTCCCTCCCACCAAGACACTGCCCGACCACACACACATACACACACGCACGAACACACTGACTGCAGTCATCCCTTTATATATATTTTATATATATAATCTACTTATCTGTGCATTTAATTATTTTTTTTTTGTCTCAGATCTTGTTGATACAACGGGCAGACCAGTCAACGCTGATTTAAGACATGGTACACAGATTAAGTAATTATGTCTCGTGCCTTACGCAGTCGTGGAGCCAACGCCTGGATGAGTCAGTTGGATGACAGCTCTGCAGAGATGGATGACCAGGCTGAACAGGACGCTCCAGCTCCCACCACATCGCGCAGCCCTTCACCTCGATCTTCAGCATTGTCTTCAGAGATAATTGCTTCAGTGAAGTTTATGAGGGATGAAAGGCGTCACGACAAAGCTAAAAGACGTGTGGAGGATGAAAAAAAGGAGGCAAGCTGAGGCAGAGAGAGACCACCAACGGAGATTGGAAGACAGTGCACGGTTTGAAGCTTTGATATCTCGCCTCACTGTTAACCAAGCCCCTGGCTCTAACACTGCCTCTGTATCGACGGGTTCAGATACCTCATCAACGCTTTCTTCACGCCCCCCAGCCCCACCTAAAGCGGCTGCTCAAACACCACCCATCGAGAAGCCTGATGTGAATTTCCCGACTTATCTCGAATGGCGGCGACGGTGGACTGATTATGCTACAATGGTGGATCTCCAGAGCTTGTCACAGCCTAAACAACTTATTCAGCTGCGTATGTGCCTGTCTTTGGAAACACAGCGTGTCTTGGAACATACACTGCAGGTACGTTCGACCTCTTCGTTTTCTGTAGAGGAGGTACTGGATATTCTACAACGACACATCAGAGGGCAGCAGAATGAAGCTCTACGCAGGAGGGAATTGTTTAGCTGTAGACAGATGGAGGGCGAGACTTTTGATGCCTTTTATGTACGACTCAAGAGAGCCTCAGAAGAGGTAGATATATGCCCAGGTAACCACCAGCAGTGCGAGGAGACCCAGTTGAAGCAGGTGATCCTGATGGGTGTTAAGGACGAAGAGCTTGTCCAACGCCTCACCTCCCTCGACTCTTCCTCTTCTATTAAGGATGTGTTGACAATATGTCGCTCCTATGAGGCTGCCAGGTGTGCCACCTCTGCCATCCGAGCTCCCCCTACAGCAGTATGTGCTGTATCCCGGTACAAGGACAAGAAGTCTACTCCAACGCCTTCGCCCACCACGACCACGCCGGCTCTTTTTTTAACAACTGTGGTAAGCAGCACGGAACACAGGTGTGTGTCCAGCTGCTGAGTCTACCTGCAACAGTTGTGACCGTAAGGGCCACTGGTCACTCACAGTACGGTGCCCAGCCAAACACGTCCAGTGCAATGTGTGCGGTCGTCTGGGCCACTACGACAAGTGTTGCCCTACCAACAATCCAAGGGACAGCGTCGGCGGAAGCAGCAGCGCCCTTCCACCAGTGAGGGCCGCCCACAGTCGTCCACTCAGAAGCATGACGACCCTGGACAACGCGTGAGCCATATTAGGAAGGTGTACTCCCCTTCGCGTCCCAGGACCAAAGTTCCCCAGCACATCAGCGTCATCGTGACCTACGGCAGTGTGTCATCCCGTCTTCAGATGTTGCCCGACACCGGCGCTGATGCTACAGTCATCGGTCCCCAGCATTTGCAATGTTTGGGGCTCTCTCCAAGTAATCTAGGACCGCCCCCTAAGGATCTCTGCTTCACGGCAGATGGTTCACAGATGGCCCCAAACCAAGGTTCATTTCAAGCACAGGCCACCTTTGGCAACAGGTCGTGTCAAGCCTAGATTGATGTGTATAATGGTGTCCCGACTCCTTTGCTGTCCTACAGACATTGTCAAGAGTTGGCCATCATCTCCCAGGGCTTCCCCAAACCTATTCTCGAGGTAAAACACGCCAACAGGGTGCACGAAGGGAGCAGCAACGACCCTGCTGTCGCCCTACCCCTACCTCTTGCCAGTGACACCTCTCCTTCGGATGCTCGGAAGTACTTCCTGAAGGAATTCAGCGACGTTCTGGTGACCAAGTCCGCTCTGGAATCCAAGCCTCTCAAGAAGATGGTAGGCCCCCCCATGAGGATCCACTTGAGGGACGACGCGAAGCCCTTCGCTATCTACACCCCTCGACTGGTCCCCCTGGCCTTCCTTGATGCGGTCAAAAACGAGCTGGATTCCATGGTCGCACAAGAAATTATTGCACCAGCCTGTAATGACCCGTCTTCATGGTGTCACCCTATGTTAGTCGTCGCAAAACCCAAAGGTGGTGTTCGGATCACCACTGACTTCTCCAAGCTCAACAGCCAGGTGTCTCGTCCTGCGCACCCTTCTCCCACACACCTTTGCAGCTATACGCAGTGTGAACCCGAAGGCGCGTTTCTTCACGACGATGGACGCCCTGTGTGGATACTGGCAGATTGAGCTTGCCGAAGAAGACCGACCACTTACAACTTTCATCACCCCACATGGACGTTACAGTTATTACCGCGGCCCCATGGGATTCGCCGCTACAGGAGATGCTTTCTGCCTTCGAGGTGATATGGCTCTACAAGGTCTGGCAAACTGCGTGAAAGTGGTCGACGACATACTCGTGTATGATGAGGATTACATGGATCACCTCTGCCGTATCTACGAGGCACTCAACAGGTACCGGAAGCACGGCATCACCCTAAATGCCGACAAGTTTGTTCTGGCCGTCTCTTCAGTGGATTTTTGTGGGTACACCCTTTCAGGGAATGGTACTGCAGCTGACCCGGAGAAGTCCGCGCCATCACGGATTTTCCCACCCCTGCCAACTTCACCGACTTGAGGTCCTTCATCGGTCTCGTCAACCAGTTAGCAGAGTTTTCGCCGGGCATCTTCGCAGCTGCCCAACCACTTCGCCCCCTGATGAGCCCCAAGAGGACATTCCTATGGACCCCCGACCACGACAAGGCCTTCCAGCAAGTGAAACAGGCCCTGTCTAGTCCACCTGTCCTCGCATCGTTTGACCCAGCCTTGCCGACGGTTCTGCAGACAGATGCCTCACGCTTGTACGGCGTGGGATACGCCCTATTGCAGGATCATGGTGAAGGGCAGTTCCGGCTCGTCCAGTGTGGCTCGCGTTTCCTCTCTGACACCGAGACGCGCTACGCCACTATTGAGTTGGAGCCGTTGGCTGTCGTTTGGGCGATGTCAAAGTGCAGGTTTTTCCTCATAGGCCTGCAATACTTTCACCTAGTGACCGACCATCGCCCGCTTGTCCCGATCCTCAACCACTACACGCTGGACGCCGTTGAGAACCCTCCCCTCCAGCGTCTGAAGGAGAAGCTTTCGGCGTACATCTTCACAGCAGTGTGGCGTGCTGGTAAGGAGCTTTGCATCCTTGATGCCTTATCTCGCTTTCCTGTCAGCCGCCCGACTCCAGAAGACCATGTGCTGGACGCCGACCTCGCTCTTTCCGTCAGGACTGTGGTCACCCTACACGCCGTCCAATCCCTTCGTTCGGACCTGTCACCAGATGACGACAAGGCAATGGAGGACCTTCAAACAGCGGCTTGAGATGACCCTTCCTACGTCCGACTCGTCGAGTGTGTGAGGAATGGATTCCCTAGCAACCACTACGACCTTCACAACACCCTGCTCCCGTATTGGAAACTCCGTGATGAACTCTACTGCGACGGGGACCTTGTTGTGTACGGAGCACGTGTAATTGTCCCTGCTGCCTCACGTCCCCACGTCTTAGCTCGCCTTCACGACAGTCACCGTGGAGCTGAGGCCACCAAACGACGTGCACGACAGACTGTGTTCTGGCCCGGCATCGACTCCGACATCTCCACTGTTGTCCGTGCGTGTGAGCCCTGCCAAGTATTACAACCCAGCCAGCAGCAGGAACCCTTCATGAGTGACGACAACCCCATCCGCCCCTTTGAGTCTGTGTCGGCCGACTTTTTCTGTGCGTCAGGAAAGTCCTTCCTCGTTATCGTCGACCGTCTTTCTGGTTGGCCGGTTGTCATCAAGTGCGGTAATGACACGACGTCTGCCGCCACCATCAGCAAGTTCCGCCACTACTTCCGTGACGTGGGCGTTTCTGTGCGCCTGCAAACTGACGGAGGGCCCCAATTCACAAGCCGGAACTTTGCTGTGTTCCTTGACCGATGAGGAGTCCGGCATGTGTTGTCATCGCCCCTTTACCCGCAGTCCAACGGCCACGCTGAGGCTGCTGTCAAATCCCTGAAGCACCTCATCCTCAAAGTGGCCCCTTCTGGGAATATTGACTGCGAGGACTTCGACCGGGGTCTTCTTGAACTCCACAACACACCCAATTACACCTGACGCTCCCCTGCCCAGGTCTTGTATGGATGCCCCCTTCGTTCTTGTTTCCCTGCTCACCCTCAATCCTTCTCCAAGGAGTGGCAGGCCAAGACAGAGGATTGTGATCGCCGAGCCGCCGAACGTGTTCATGATGTCGTCGCCCGCTTCAACGACCATGCCCGTCCCCTTCCCAAGTTGATTGTTGACACCCAAGTCATGGTCTCGGTAGGTCACGGGACTACCAGGTGCGGTTACCCAGTGGTCGTGTGTGGTGGAGGAACCGCCGTTGTCTTCGCCCCGTAACAACGCCTTCTGCTGACCCCGCCACCAGTGTTGAGTCCCATACCCTCCCCAGTGATCAAGTCCCTCGACGTTCAGAACGGATCCAAAAGAAAAGGTCCGGTCAAGACTTTGCTATGAGCGTATAGGGGGGAGGGAGGTGTATGTATATTATGTATGCTGTATGTATATTATGTATGTGCTCCATTTATATACATTATTTATTCAGCCTAGCTAGCATAGTGTGGCAATGTATTTACCATGTCCCACACGCATAATTAATGTGCCTGGCAACATATGGAAGCTGCTAATGTATCACTTGCCACATGTCGCCTGAAAGGCTAGTTGACCCCCAGACAGAGTAAGGAGAGCCACCTCGCTTGTGTATCTCTGTTTGTCCAGTAAATAGAACCTACGAAAACTCTACAGGTGTTTGTGTTCGCTCCTGTAGATAGAACTTGGTACCCAGAACATATACATAAACTATAATGCATCGAGCCGAATTCATTGATCTTGTGAACTCAAAATTATCAAGTTATTGTAATGGCTTTATCTGCTTAGGTTTTTTTTGAAATCCAGAAGTAAATAAAAAAATGTTTCTTTATCTTTTAAAGTTGGCAGAGAATGTTAGTTCGTATTCTCACAGCTAAAACACAAGATTTCATATAAACAACTCTCTAACCTGACCTGTGTTATAGTAATCAAAATGAAATGTATAGACTATAAATAGTATCCAGCAGTGGCTCTGAAACTAACCAAGTTACCTGCTGTCTTAGCTGCACAGTGTACAGTTAAGCCTTATGTGTATCTGCAGTCTTTATTAAATCGTCACCTGTCTTTTTTTTACGGGATACAGCCCACCCGGGCAAAGGTCATCGACCTACAACGGGGCCTGGGGGGTGAAAATATAAAAGTAAAAGGAAATTAAAAATATAAAAGAAAAAGCGTATATTAATATACACCACAAAGATGCCGGAAAACCAGCTTTTTGAAGTGAGTCAGATTGTATAAGTATGGAAACACAGGAGAAGGGAAAGCATTCCACAGTTGGCTGTGTAAGGAAAGAAGGATGTACTATAACGGGTTATTCTAGTGTGACCGACATCCACACAGGAACGGTGGGCATCTCGAATGTTACGAGCCCACGGCCTTGCCGGCGGTACACAGGATGCCAAATCCACCGAACATTGCTCGTTAAAGTACTTGTAAAAGAGAGAGAGAGTGAAGCAACATTGCGGCGAAGAGAAAGGAAAGAGAGATTATCGACTAAAGGAGGAGAGTTAATAAGAGGAAATGCCTTTGAATCCACCCCATCTAACAGTTGGACAGAAGAAAAGTCACCCAAGATATAAGAGCAGTACTCCAAGTTAGGACGAATGAATCCCTTATAAACTTGAAAAAACCGCTCAGGAGTGAAGTAGTTACGGCATCTGTACAGCTTTAGCAATGTTTTGGATGTGTGGTTTCAATGACATATTAAAGGAAATGGTGAGACTAAATATATCAATTTTAGAATTTGGCAGAATGATTGCGCCCTGAAATGTGATTGGTGGGAGATCATCTAATTGGAAAAAAGTAATTGGTTCTATTTGGTTACTGACGGCTCAATGAAACACAATCTTCACTGATGCAGTTTACTGGGAGTAGTCTGTACAGTGGTACAGCAGGATATTGAATTTAACCAAGCTCTTACCTCCCCATTCGGAGATGCTGCACAGATCCGCATTGATAGATGAAATTATATCAGCTCTAGAAACAGATCTAGTTTGAGAATGGACGAGTTGACGGTGCTGGGCAAACACAAGAAATACACTCTGCCACGCTCGTTGAGTGATACAGTGTAATATAATTTGTAATAAAAGTTTAAAGTCCTGCTATAATAGTCGAGATAACTCTATTTCTCTAGAAACAGGACTGCCATTTGGAATGACATCACTAGTTTCAAACACCACTGGGCTGCAGTCGTAGGGAGTAAAAAGGATGGCCTCTTCAGACCCCAAATTTCACGTCCAGGAAAGTTTTAAGAGTGTTTTTATCTTTATGGTCAAGTCATGGACATTTCGTAAGTGAAGAAATGTGCCGTGAAGAGCAGTTTCAAACATACTGTAGGTTGGGTGGATATATGAGCGATTGGGGTTGGGTGTAAATGGGAGTGCCCAGTGTGACCCGCTGCAATTTCCTCCATTCTTATGTTCTTTTGAACATACAAAACTCCCATGTTCACACCAGCTCAGCTGTCATGTACTGTTACCTGGCAGACTTTCTCTTTTTTTTAGCGCATTTACAGAGTATATCACTACTAATGGAGATACGAGTAAATTTAGAAGTAATAACATTGTCTGAATTTTGTTTTGATAATGCCTGATGCTAGCTAAACATAACAACATAGTGCTGTTATTGTTTTGATGATTCACTAATGAACCACTGGGATATATCATCATTTATATTAATTAATGGGTAAAATTTTACTATAACTACCCCATATGTATTTTGATTTTTAGATTCGAGATAGGCTATATTGGGTAAATTTTAAGTCGTGATCATCCCTGTACTTAGGCATGCAGACTATGGTTTCTTCTGATGGTTTGCTATGTCTTATGAACGATTTAGACTTTCAATTCTATCGTAAATCACTAGTTTTGAGTTACTCCCCCCCCCCCCTTTCCGATGTATGTTAAGCTAACCTTATAACCCTGCTTTCCAACACCTACCCAACTTCCACCGCTGGTTACCAGAGGCCAGGTCGGGTATATATAGAAGCAGTAGATATATATCACATGCCTCGTCGAATTACCATTGGCTGTCCTGCCAGTCTCCGGTAATTTCCCGACGATCGGTATCAGTTTACAGACAAACAACAGGCAGGTAGATTTCCACCAGATCACAGGAACACACTTATGAACTGTACTATCTTTAATTATCACTTATTCTTCACAACACTGTTAACAGGGTAATGTCTTCACAGTTTGACTCCACAATTCGAATATATAGTACTGTTATGTATGGCGTAATGTACAGTGGTGCATTGAGCTGTGCAGTGAAATATTTTTTAGGCATGTTACCCACAAGTTAAGTAAATATAATTTTGTGTAATAATGTGTGAGCAGGGCTTCTAGTTGGTACATAAAATAATTGTCTGTATGTAAGTAGGTATTTTTGCAGCTTAATGTGGGAGTTGATTAAGTTTAGTTTTAGGTGTGTAGTTCCCTGGAGTATGGAGCGATGTCAGTCACTGTCTGGCCTTGGGAGTAGGAGGAAATCTCAGTTTGTCTGTGGTGGATACCTTTTCAAATAGGGTTTAGTTGAGTATATTATCTATTCAGTGCTGCTCAATTATTATTTATTTTGTGTAAAGTACAATCAATGGTGATATTACAAAGTAGCTCATGGTTTATTCACTGTGTATATATTAGTGGTTTATTAAGGATTATATTTATTCTTTATTCTCTTGATTTAATTTATCTTATGGAACCTACACATTTATTATGGTATTTTTTTTTTTTTTATTCATTTTTATTTAAATCTCTTGTAACGTGTAATTCCAAACCTTCACTCCTGAACTGTTGGGATAAAGTGAGGGCTGTGATTGAACCTTGGACTAAGTTGTGCTGAGTTGCCAATTTGATTTTTGTTTTTGTTGCGCCATATTTGCCCTCATTAGTATATTAATCTTTAACGTAATTCAAGCTGATAAGTTATGGCATAACAGTACCAGTGTACAATTTCTTAGTCTTTTCCCTTTATATCGCTCACAACAATTCCACAATACTTGCACAACAATTATCTACAGTTGTCCTACCAGTCTTGTATTTTACACTCTGAGAAGAAACGGTTGACTGACTGACTAGGAAGTTCTAACACGTTCTACACAACAATTCATACAACCACCACATTCAGCTATCCGTAACCACGCCCACCAACATGACCACCCGTTTTTGCCGTCTGATTTCTCAATTCTTGTCAGGAGCAACTGTGAGACAGACCTTCTCATTATGGAAGCCTTGCATCAGTATAAAGAAAAGCCACCCATTTGTGTTATGGCTTCCAGTGAATTGTTGTTTTTCACACTAAGGCTTGTCTAAATTAAGGTAATACCCCCCTGTATCTATATATTTTTTCTGATTTTAGTTTTGTGCGTAAGTCTCTCGTCATTGTTATCGGTTTTAAATTATAATGCTCTTTTTTTTAATTTTACGGAAGGAAAATGTTGGTATATTGAACGTTTTTATTGTACATCACCTGTATTTTTTTTACTTTTTAAAACTTTTGGGATCATCCGAAGAATCGTCGCCCCAGAATGTCCACCTGAAGAATTGTCACCCTGGATATCCCACCTGAAGAATCGTCGCCCCAGCCCACAGTGAATATAATATGTATAATTAGGATAACATAAATATATTCCTTTGTGTTATGCTTCTTCATTGTGATGCATATTACAAAGGGTACTGAACAGCAATGTGTTGACATAAAATTTCCAGAGGATTATCAGAAAAACACGAATTCTTGAAGGTAAGAATTTAAAAAGCTTCGCTTGCAGCCACGCATGGTCTTGTTCCAATATGATTCAATCGTTTGTGTGTGCACACCAGTATTCACATCCACAAAATTGACTGAGTGGTTCACAGTTCTGTGCGTGTATCCAAGACCTTGAATATTGCGGTATGCTCTCCACTCATCACTGTGAATGACTAATCCTTGTTGAACCACTTTGAGTATTACAGGAAGAAGGATGGCAGCATCCCTTGTCTCGACAATTTCCATGTAGCCAATTGAAGGGCTCCTGCTCGTATCGACGATACCGAAAACCCAAATAGGAGAGTGTAGTGCACGTCCACGATGATGTTTCGGCTTATGGGAGAAGCAAGATTCATCAATTTCTACGGTGATCCCAGGTCCGCCAAGTTTGATTGGATTTGCTTCAAAGTACACAGTATAGACCTCCCTAAAAAAGCTTGACATCAGTCAATCATCGTTTTCTCAGAGAGGTTCACCTGACGGCCTGCTGCTGTTTCTCCAATAAGCTCACTCCAAAGATACATAACATGAACCCACTTCTGAAATGAAATATTAGAACGGGCAAAAAAAGATCCTATTCTTATAGACTTAGTGGATTTATACTTCAGGCAGTCTTTTGTTTGGCATTTCCGCAGAAAATCATCCTTCGATCTGGTGCATTTTGTCCAATTCCTCCAGTTATCACAAGTATCACACTTCACTTCACTCTTTTAAAAGTCTGTTTGTTGAAGCCACCGAATAACTTTAGAGGAATCATCACACAACAGTGGTAGGACGACAGTTTGGAAGATATTGCGTGCCATGGTCGACTGATGATTATGACTAAAAAATTTTGAGCCCACTTACTATTATATAGTCCTACCTGACTGGAGGGTCCTGACTCCACTAACCTGAAGATTAACAACCGTGGAGGCTCCTGACCCACATGAAGAATTGTCATCCTGCCGGATTCTGGGGCGACGATTCTTCAGGTGATCCACTTTTTGTTTTCTCGGCTCTGATGATGGAAAATGTATTTTTTTCCAAAACATTAATGATTAAAGAAACACAACTTAGTTAAGATGTTTGTGTTTTCCCTGGTTTTCCTCTTCGTTATGAAACTACGTTTTCCATGTAACAAGTCCATTGCGTGTGTGGTGGTGATGGTGTGCGGATTAGTGGATGTCATGTTTATGACCTGACCTCATGTTTAGTAGGTTCACCCTGTGTACTTAAGCCTCTCTCTGTCAATGTAATTCAGTTGCCTCTGAAGATGTCTTGAATAAAGACGAAAGCTAAGGTGCTCCATTGTTTCATTTATATATATATATATATATATATATATATATATATATATATATATATATATATATAAATATATATATATATATATATATATATATATATATATATATATATATATATATATATATTAATATATATATATATGCTGATAACCACAAGATGGAATAACGAAAGCTCTGGAACTTCAGGCTTTTTCCTTGGTTATCAGCATATACCCAGATCACGTGCGCCTATATATATATATATATATATATATATATATATATATATATATATATATATATATATATATATATATATATATATATATATATATATATATATATATATATATATATGTAATATTCAGAATTTCAAATGCCTGCCATTAGCGATAATGGAGCTTTCAAGGTCGTCTGAGGGAAGAGAGCGCCCCCGCATATAGTGGGGTTGTGGAACTAGGCCTATATGATATTAAATGTAATTTGCCGAATTAATAATGATGCGTTCATGAAGTTGGGACTATTATTGAATTTGGAAATATTATAGATTGTTTATCAGTCTGAATAATGTCACGGGTGTCCCAAGGAGTTATTAGTTAGGCGGAAAATATGTCACGTAGACTCAAGTAGCGCTTGGAGAGACGCGACGCTGGCTGGTCCTCAGTCAGTAAAGTGGACCTACAGGACATCCCTGCGGCCCGTCCACAGAATAGTCACGCGTGCCTAGTCACCTGTGTTGCACTATTGCATAACAAGTAAGTCTCATTCGATCTCAGACAGGTTTAGATAGGTGGTGGTAAAGTACAAGAGCTAACAGTGAGTTCATTTCAGGGTTTCCGTCAGAACCCACTTGACCGAGTTTGACTGCGAGAGTGATGACTGAGAGATTGACTGCCGGATGATTGAGGGGGCGATTGTCGCCATTGGACCGATCAGTGTAGGCCTGTCACTGGTTACGGGGTATCAGGATCTCTTGAGGAATCTAGCCGTCTGGGTGCCCGCTGACGACGGACGATCGTTGGGGTCCATCAGCTTCCTCTACCTCGGCTCACAACACCACATGTCTCGAGCAGCTTAGTGAAACCCTTTCATAACGGGGAAGCTAAAGCTTCAACTGTACAAGGTCTGATTGGCTCACTCTTCCGCTTTTGGGGACGCACTTGGGAGTACACTGAGGCTATCTGAGTAAATTATGGTCACACTGAGACCGTGAGTCTAGGACTTAGGAGATACCTAGAGGAACATTTTATCTCCCTTATTACGGGTGTATGTTGAGTTGGGGAGCATGGTTCACGAGTATAGGACCCAGTAACATATCAATAATAGTGAATATATTTGGGTGTAGTTAATACCATTTTTCAGTTACTGATATTATCTTGACGTGTGTAGTTTAATTTCTTAAATAATTTTGATAGTATTGTTTTTGAATGTTTGTGTCATTATGGAACCAGAGTGGATACTGTGATTTGATTTTTTAATGCATCTAATTTTTCTTCATCCCTGCATCTTGCATCTGAGTGTTATATATATATATATATATATATATATATATATATATATATATGTAACCTGTCGGAATTTACTGACCTTTAATTTCACTTGACTTGGGGTTTATTAAAGATTATTAGATGGAAAATTGCAGTGGAAGTGCCTTGGAGAGAAATCCTGAACCAGCACAAGAACACTCAAATTTACTAAAACAAATGACTTGTCCGTGACCAGTGGAAGGATAGCGCTTTGACTGGGATGGATGAGACACACTGTTAAATTTTACACTTATATTCCCTCCAACACTACAAACACAATCAAATAATGGTACACCAATATGCGAACTCTT
>NW_024736148.1:7568500-7658733 GCF_018991925.1 Homarus americanus
CAGAGGCATCCTCAGTCCAATGCTGTTCAATGTCCTGATGGAAAATCTAGTCAAACTTCCTTTTAGACTAACAGCCAAGCTCTATGCTATGCAGACGACTTACAGCTTATAGTAAAAGGATCAAACAGACTAGCCAACACGCAACCACTCCAACTTATAGAAAGTGCAACAGACTTGACTCAAGATAAATCCAGCCAAGTCGAAAGCGATGGCCATCTGCACAACACACCAGACAAGATGCTCTCCATACAAAACACGCCGGTAGTCTGAACACACACCAGTGTCTTGGAATCTCGTTTGATCAGAAACTCACCTTCAAGCCGCAACTCGAATATCTCAGGCACAGGACGAAGCGCAGACACAATATAATGAGGTCGCTCACCAGCAACCGCAGGGAGCAAACCTTCATGTGCTCAAAGCCTACTACACGGCCGCCATGAGATCGCTGGTAGATTACAGTGCTCCAGCACTCATTGGACTGAGAGAAGACCAAATAGCTAAGCTAGAAGTCATCCAAAATAATGCTCTCAGGACCATGCTCGGGCACCCATGTGGACCAGAATTTGCATGCAAATGGAAACCAGGCTGCCACCCTGGCAGTACAGGTCAAGCAGGTGAGAGCCGGTCTCCTCATAAAATCTAGCAAACAGACAAGCCCTGATTACTTAAAAGTCGAATCAGTGCCTCCTCCACCTCGACTACAGGTGCGAGGGCCACCTGGTCACTTACAGGGCAAGCCAGTCATCGACACCTGCAACAAGAAACACCTCATCAAAACAGCAAGACACTGAAGGACAATGGTTGCGTTCACTCATATGGGCCTCACCAGCCACATTCAAAATTACCGACCTGGGCGATAGTAAGCAACCTCAGAAGGAGGACCTCAAAAAATAACTCGAAGCGCCGCCACCGAGACACCATGCAACATCATACTTCTGAACAGCTCGCTGGACCCAAAACATCATAGATCCGGGCGGCCTTCACCCAAGGTCAGACCACTCCGATGGAAGGACTTTCAATGACTGCTCCACCTACAAACCAGAGGCTGGTAGCAATCTCAAGGCCTATGCGCTGCAACCTAACCTATAAGTCATCATAGTTACGGACTCAAAAATCAGCCATGCAGGCGCTGCAACACAGTCAACCAGAAGCAACGTCCTCATTACCTCGATCCTCGCACAGCTACAGAATTCCAGCCAAAAACCATGATCGTCTTACACTGGATTCCCAGTCATGTCGGGATCGAAGGAGGCTGACGTGGCAGACAGAAACAGCAAAGGCAGCTACAGTAGCCGTGCAGGATTCCAGCAGAGCGTGCAGCAGATCAAGAATCACCTCAAGAAAAAGACTAGCAAACTCCCACATCAAGAGCTTCCTTCACGCATTCAACGCTGTGGTTCCCAATCAAATGTGCCTGGCGGCCACAAAAAGAGGGAACCACCTTTCATGACAAAAACTCAGACAAACCCAAGTCCAGCCTTCATCTCGACTACGACTAGGGGTACAAGTGCTCACAGCAGATGATCAGAAATGACGTCCATGGGAATACCAGGCCAGCACAAAACTGACCACGTCCAAGAGTGGGGGTTGGTGGTAAGCGTCCACTGATCGGGGGTCCGCTCACACTTGCAACCTGCAGTATCCTTCCAATCTGCAGGTGGGACCACCTCCAATCCCAATCCGGTCTGGCTGCTCCTGGAGCTCCAGCCGGAACCACCAAACGGGCCGCCTATAGGCAAAGGCCCGTGTCGGACTACGGTCCGACAATCTCAACAACAACAACAAGGTGATGCCGTCAATGTCAGTAAACGTTTTTACATCATTTAACACAGTTGACACATCAGTTAATACTCCTATTGTACAAGTTAATCCTTTTGGATGAGGTATTAGTCTACGCATATGGTGGAGTATATTACCGATAGTTGTCATTCTCTTCTCCTCCGGGGATGATTGTAAAATGCCGTGAATAAAGTAACTTAGTGTCCCTATAACAGTAGAACAATGAAGAACAATATTATCTCCTTCATCTTCTTCAGCTGCTGCAGAAAATTCTTTAAAGAAAGCATTATTATAATCAATTATTGAAATTTTTTTGTCTCTTTACAAAGCAGTAATGGAACGGATTATGTAGGAGTGGCTACCTTGCCTCTGTCAATGACCAACGTTTAAACTGAGAATGCACTAGTACTGTAATGCTCATAAATATCCTTTTGCATAGCTCAGCACAGATACTTTTGGACAGTTACCAATAAGTATTTTCTACACTATTTATTGATCCAATAATATATTTCATAGTAACATTTAGGAAATAATAATTGTAGTAGTATATAAAATAATACTTTGTTTTACAGGGCATGTTGACATAATAGGTCGTTCCATAATGCAATCTAAAAGATTAGGAAGTGTATCTGGTATGAAGAGGAGGGAAAAAAATAGGAAAAGGATGAGGGAGAAGAGGAGGAGAAGAAAAAGAAGGAAGAGGAGAAGAAGGAAGAGGAGGAGGAGGAGGAGGAGAAGAAGGAAGAGGAGGAGGAGAAGAAAGAAGAGGAGGGAGAGAAAAAGAATAAGGAGGCGGGAAGAAAAAGAATAAGGAGAAGAATAAGGAAGAGAAAAAGAAGGAAGAAGATAAAAAAGAGGAGGAAAAAAGAGAGGAGAAGAAAAAAGAGGAGGAGTAAGAGGAGGAGGAGAAAAAAGAGGAGGAGTAAGAGGAGGAGGAGGAAAAAGAGGAGGAGAATAAGAAGGAAGAGAAGGAGGAAAAAAAGAAGAGGAGAATAAGAAGGAAGAGGAGGAGGAGAATCATAATAATACGGAGGATAATAATAATAATAAGGCTGAGAATACGGAGGAGGAGGGAGAGAAGAATAGAGAGAAGAAGAATAAGGAGGATAAGAATAAGGATAAGAATAAGGATAAGAAGGATAAGGAGGAGAAGAAGGAGGAGGAAAAGAAGAAGGAAAAGGAGGAAGAAAAGAAGAAGAAGGAGGAAGAGGAAAAGAAGAAGAAGGAGGAAGAGGAAGAGGAAAAGAAGAATGAGGAAGAAGAAGAAGAAGAAGAAGAAGAAGAAGAAGAAGAAGAAGAAGAAGAAGAAGAAGAAGAAGAAGAAGAAGAAGAAGAAGAAGAAGAAGAAGAAGAAGAAGAAGAAGAAGAAGAAGAAGTTTTATTAATAGAAGGGAGGAGGAAAGAGATGGAAGGAAGAGAGGAATGATGTGGAGAGAAACAACAGCAGCAGCTTCCCCTTTTCTGTTGGTATTAAAGGGCCTCATTACAATCTTCAATATAATCAAAGGGGACTCCTCTCTTTTCGAGTCTTTTATAAAGAGTGCGCCTTACACTATCTGTGGGAAATCCCATGGCGATAACTGCCTTAATTATAGTTTGTTTAATTTAATAGGTCATATCATCATCTGTTATATTTACTCGATAATTAGTATTAATCTTGGGATCAACTGCAGAATTACTTTGTTGGTAAGGATTAGTTTTATCTTGAACCTTTAAAAAGGAAAAGAAAGAAAATTAATTGTTATTATCGTAACAATAAATTAATTATATACATATATGCAAGTAAATCACTGTAGGTGCGCATGATCTAGGTATATGCTGATAACCACAAGGAAAGAAGAAAACACGAAGTTCCCAAGCGCTTTCGTGTAGTTCACATCTTCAGGGGTGAGTACAGACTAAAGATAAGTACAAAACAAGGTGTATATATACAGAGGAGGGTGAGACCAGGTCCACAATGGTCAGGTATTAGGTAATGACCCTACTAATCTTTAAATAGCACGGCAACGGTCAGTTGTCAGGTCAGAGGGTAAGGTGACCCAACCTTCTCACCTGGTTACAAATCTTCTTAATTACAAAATTGTCCAGTTTGTACATGCCATTACTCAAATTCATGTTGAATGCTTCGGTATGTTTAATGAGACTAGATTCTATGATGTTCCTACTATCAATTGAATTACAAGGTAATATTGAGGAGGCATTATCCCAGTCAATGCAATGCTTGTTATCCCTCAAATGAACAATCCACGAGCTGGGGTGGAAGATATAGGTGACAGGATGGACAATATCTTGTCTGGTAATGGGATAAACCCATTATCTGTCTCAGTGCACGAGGCAATGATACTGGCCGGTGTAGGAGTGAGGAGCTTCTTCATAAGTTCAGGACAAAGGGATGGATCCCTATCATATGTGGTGTCCTGCCTAGAAGGAGAGTTGGCAATGATTGGTTGTCAAGGGCAGTTGGTGTCAACGGCCGTCTTGACAGATATTGCAAGTCAATATCAGTCCCATTCATTGACAACTGGGACAACTTCTACGGCAGAAGGGACCCTTATGCTAGGGATGGGGTGCATCTGTCTAGGGATGGGGTGGCAACCCTGGCTGGTTCTCTCGAGAGGGCAGTTCAAAAGATGTAGAAGTCTTTAAACTGCGAGGAGAACATATGAGCACGGGGGTGGAGGTGACTGTAGTGGAAGGGGGTAGACAAAGTGAAAGGTTACAGGGAAATAGTGCTAGGGAATTATAACAAAACTAAATTAGGCAGGGAGTTAAAATCTAAACGCGACAAGGAGGGGACTCAGAACACGACTAACTTAAATGTCTACTATGCAAACAGTAGAAGTATGAGAAACAAAATGGATGAAATAAGGGCGTTGGTATGTACCGAAAAAATCGATATAATAGCATTCACCGAAACATAGATAAAGCTAGACTCACGTGAGTTACCTATCGAATATCAAATTGCAGGTTACAAATTATTCCATTCTGATAGGCAGATCAGAACCGATCCCAAGCCCACCCATGACCATAAGAGTCTCTTAGTATTACCATTTCACAAAAATTTCTCTCAAATTCCTTTACAACTAAAAACCTGGAACGTCAATGTGGTATTTAAAAACTCATGCACTGTTAAACAAATGTTAATCAAGAACTCCCCCAACAATACAGGTGGCTCCTTTTATACGGTTCCTTGCAAGGAATGTAATATGCTTTACCTAGGCCAGACAGGTAAAGATCTTGTAACTAGACTTAAACAACATAAATAAAGTGTTAGGACAGGCCAGGAATCCAATGCTCTGATTGTTCATTTGAGGGATAATAAGCATTGCATTGACTGGGATAATGCCTCCTCAATATTACCTTGTAATTCAATTGACAGTAGGAACATTATAGAATCCAGTTTAATTAAACATACCGAATGCGTCAACATGAATTTGAGTAATGGTATGTACAAACTGGATAATTTCGTAATTAGAAGATTTGTAGCCAGGTGAGAAGGTTGGGTCATCTTACCCTCTGACCTGACTCCGGACTGCTGCGGTGCTTTTTGAAGATTAGTAGGGTCACTACCTAATAAGCTGACTATTGTGAACTTGATCTCACCTTCCTCTACTGTATATATATTTGCCTTGTTATGTATTCCTCCTTAGTCTGCACTTACCCCTGAAGATGGAGCACTTTAGCTTTCGTCTTTATTCAAGACATCTTCAGAGGCAACTGAATTTGTGACCCTGAATTTATTGATGAAGAACTGCAACACATTCAGTCCATTGCACTAAAACTTGGGTACCCTTCAAAGTTTTTTTATCATTGTTTTAAAAGGGCTAAGAAATATTTTCATTCTACTCAAACAGGGTAAGTTATTACATTTAAGAATATTTTGACTCTACCTTATCTCAATGAATTTGCCCCGTTAGTTCAATACCTTAATTTATTAAACATTAATGTTGTTTTTAAGTATGACTCAACTAATACTAATATATTAATTAAGAATAGCCCAACCTTGAATGTAAATGGAAGTGTTTACTGCATTCCATGTAGCAATTTTAATGGAAATTATGTAGGTCAGACTGGGAGACCATTGCAACTCATTATTAAGCAACACAAGTACAATATTTGAACAGCTTCTGAAAGCAGTGCACTGTTCGTTCATATAAGGAACAATAATCACCCCATAGAATGGAGAAACAGTTTAGAAGTATAAAAATCATCACCTGTTACAGACAGACTTCTGGTTGAAGCAAGCTTGATTAGAGAATTGAATTCCATAAACCTTAGTGATGGCCAATACAAAACTGATAATATATTACACCAATTTATTTGTCAGTGGACCAAGGTTAAAAATGCTTTGAAAGCATTCGAGGTAGATGTAGGATAGATGATTAGTGAGTCATATTTTTTACCTAACTAAGCATGACTAGTTACGTCGCCCTTTCTTTTTAGATCATCTTATGTTTGCGGTGGTGTTGGTGTGTGGATTAGTGGTTGCTATGTTTTTGACCTGACTTCATGTTATAGAAAATCATCCTGTGTACATAAGCCTTTCTCAGTCCTTGTAATTCAGTTGCCTCTGAAGATGTCTTGAATAAAAACGAAAGCTAAGGTGCTCCAGTGTTTCCCTTTTTCTTCTGTGATTTTGTTAAGATTTATCTTATTTACGTTTCTATTGTGGATCTATATATATATATATATATATATATATATATATATATATATATATATATATATATATATATATATATATATATATATATATATATATATATATATATTTCATGTAGATCCACAATGAAAACGTGGATAAGATAAATCTTGATAAAACCACACGGGAAAAGGGAAACAACGGAGCACCTGAGCTTTCGTCTTTCTTCAAGACATCTTCAGAGGCAGTTGCCTCTGAAGATGTCTTGATGTTTCCCTTTTCCCGTGTGATTTTATCAAGATATATATATATATATATATATATATATATATATATATATATATATATATATATATATATATATATATATATATATATATATATATATATATATGTAATATTCAGAAATTTCAGAGTAATTTCAAATGCCCCGCCATTAGCGATCCTGAGCATTCAAGGTCGTCTGAGGGAAGAGAGCGCTTCCCGCACATAGTGAGAGGTTGTGGAACTAGGCCTATATGATATTAAATGTAATTTGCTGAATTAATAATGATGCGATTCATGAAGTTAAGGGACTATTATTGAATTTGAAAATATTATAGATCGTTTATCAGTCTGAATAATGTTATGGGTGTCCCTAGGAGTTATTAGTTAGGCGGAAAATATGTCACGTAGGCCTAAGCTGACGCCTTGAGAGGACACGAGGTGGGCTCTCTCTCAGTCACGGGGAAGCATTCAGACAAACAAGACGTCCCTGCGCGTCCGTCACAGAAATAGTCACGTGGCCTAGTCCCCTGTGTTGCACTATTGCAGTATAACAAGTAAGTCTCATTCGATCTCAGACAGGGTTAGATAGGGCAGTGGTAAAGTTAACAAGAGCTAACAGTGAGTTCATTTCAGGGTTTCCGTCAGAACCCACTTGACCGGAGTTTGACTGCGAGAGATTGACTGCCGTTTGAGACTGCCGTTGATGATTGAGGGTGGCGATTGTCGCCATTGGACCGATCAGTGTAGGCCTGTCACTGTTTTGCCGGGTATCAAAGGATCTCTTGAGGGAATCTAGCCGTCTGGGTGCCCAGCTGACGACGGGACGATCGTTGGGGTCATCAGCCTCCTTTACCTCGGCTCACAACACCACATGTCTCGAGCAGCTTAGTGAAACCCTCTTGCTAACGGGAAGCTAAAGCTTCTCTCAACGGTACAAGGTCTGATTTGCTCACTCCCTTCCGTTTCATGGATGTACTGGGGGCAAAGTGAGGCCAGCTGAGTGATACAGGGTCGCACACTGAGACCATGATTCTAGGGGATAACTAGAGGAACATTTTATCTCCCTTATTACGGATGTATGTTGAGTTGGGTGGAGCATGGTTCACGAGTATTGGTGGACCCAGTAACAAATCAATAATAATGACTATATTTGTGTGTAGTTAATACCATTTCTCAGTTACTGATGTTATCTTGACGTGTGTGGTTTAATATTTCTTAAATAATTTTGATAGTATTGTTGTTTGAATGTTTGTGTCACTAAGTGGAACCAGAGTGATACTGTGATTTGATTCTTTTAATGCATCTAATTTTTCTTCATAATTCTGATCTCAGGTATAACCTTTGTTCCCCAGAGTAGTGGTTAAGTTAGGTTAGGAAGTGTGCATCTGTTGGGATGATATAATTTTGTTGAGTGCCCTTAAGGCCTATTCATTGTAGATTTATTAATTTCTTATTTTTGAATACCATTTTCTCAGTGCTGGATAGTATTTTGTTGAAAGCCCTTAAGGCCTGTTTCATGTGTGCAAGCAACATTTCTTAATACTTCAAATTTATTGTTGCCTGAGTTTCCAATAATTTCTATATCATGCATAATTTTTATTCCCCAGAGTAGTGTTTTAAGTTCAAGTTAAGAGGTGCGCATATTGGTGTACCATTATTTGATTGTGTTTGTAGTGTTGGAGGGAATATAAGTGCCTAAATTTTACAGTGTGTCTCATTCATCCCAGTCACAGACGCTATCCTTCCACGGGTCACGGACAATTCATTTTGTTTAGTAGATTTAAGTGTTCTTGTGCTGGTTCGGGATTTTTCTCAAAGGGGCGCTTCCACTGCCATTACCATCTATTAATCTTTAATAAACCCCAAGTCAAGTGAGAAAATAAAGTCCAGTAAATTCCGACCGGTTATATATATATATATATATATATATATATATATATATATATATATATATATATATATATATATATATATATATATATATATATATATATATATATATATATATGCTGATAACCACAAGGAAAGAAGAAAACACAAAGTTCCCAAGCGCTTTCGTGTAATTCACATCTTCAGGGGTGAGTACAGACTAAGGAGAAGTACAAAACAAGGTATATGTATAGAGGAGGGTGAGAACAGGTCCACAATGGTCAGGTACTACGTAATGACCCTTCTAATCATTAAAAAGCACCACAGCCATCGGTAAGCAGGTGAGAGTGTAAGTTGACCCAACCTTCTCACCTGGTTACAAATCTTCTTAATTACAAAATTGACCAGTTTGTACATACTCATTAGTTCTTGATTTGATAAGTGGCAGGGCTGAAGTAAACACTTTGTTGGTTTTGTTTTATTGTAGAAAAATCTAGTTTCACAGGTACTGAGCTCAGTTGAGAGTATATTGTACCTTCTCTGCTCAGGAAAATGTCTTACACTTTTATAAGAAAGCACTTAAGTGAGATGCTCACTGGGTAACAGGTGATATGATAGTCTCTCTCTCACGCACATCCTGTCAAGCGGGACTTGCAGGATACGTGTCAGGATGCTGTTGCTGAGAGGCGCTGACCCAGCTTGACCTCGCTCAACAATTCATGCATACACATCGGTGAATGACTTGGTGAATATATTGGTAATATACATTTGTATTAACAAATTGTGCTGTTACACCGCTCGGTCACCTCCAACCTATGTCCTCACGGATTAAAACGTAGGTGTACCTAACCTTGTTACAAAAAGGTGTGCTTACAGATACTTTCTCGTCGTTTACTGTATATGTTTTTGCAATTCCTTCCCAAAAAAATTTCTTAGAAACTATTGTATACCAAGAAGAAATCTTCCTGTAACAAATTATCATAACACTCATGGAACTGATAAATATGATGGTAGGTATTATAAGTATAAAAGAAGAGAATCCTTTAAGTCAGGAAACTGTGTCTCATTATTATAAGATAGGAGGTTAAGCTTATCAGAAACAATATGGAGATTTCTTAAACTTTTATTTAAGGGAAATGGCATGGGAATCAGCTCAGAAGTAATATTTGTGACAAATGCAAGATGATGACGAGTAGGCAAGGTTGTGATTGAATTACTGCTAATTTCACAATAGACTGGTTCAATATGATAACCTACTACCATTAAATGTTTGCCTACATCCTGACATATAAGTATCACACTGGTTTGATTCGGGAAAAAGAAATATTGCACATTATTGACATGTGCGTGAAACACTAACCTATGTGGTATTGGAGTGCATACACATTGTTGTAGAGCTGTAGGCATTAGTTTGTAACAAAGCTAATTCACATGAAGCTTCCGCGGCCCAAGTGCATGCGAAAGCATACGCCGGACAAGCATGCAGATGCAAATATGTTGATTTACAATGATTTAGGACTTCATGCTTAGCCACAGCAACTAATGAAAAATCCTCTGATACTACTATTAGTTCAGTTTGTTTGTTCAGAATTAATATTCCCTCATTCACTTTTAGTGGAAATAGTTCCAAATATCATGCATTAATCTTTTTGTGATTTTAGTGGAATGTGTATTAGTATTTCCCTGTGCGTTAATGTTACTTCTAATAAGGGATAATAATATTCCACTTCATGCTCCTGAAAGATAGAAGTTAGATGATAATTAGTTTCAGATATATGCAACGCGGCAATTAGTTGATGAACCGGCAACAGTTGTGCGTCAATACGTCCTAGCCCTGCATTTACAAGATCAGCAATGAGCCTATTACTGGTTTCTATGAAAGACTGTACAGAGGCCTCAGCAGCATGCATGTATTCAGATAATCAGAGTTGCCATTACAGTGTAGATTCTGACCGAATGAATCACTCGACCATTTGTGTTAGTTGATTAGTTCGTTCAACAATATCATTCAAATGAGAGGTCAGAGTTTTTATTGCCTTGTAGGACTGTGCAATGGCCCTATTTTGTTTCCTAACCACGTCTGAAACTGCAATCATTTTATTTCCTAGTTTGGCCACATCTTCGGCGGTTGCCGTACCAAACAATGTGTTACTTATTAATCCTACAAAATTAAATAGACCCCGTTTTTGACGCCGCTGAGAATGTAAATTTTTCCCGATGTCTTCACGAGATACAGGGAGCGTTCTCTCGAAATACCTTACTCGTTTGAGTAGACTATTCATACGGTCGTGTTGAAGAGAGATGGTATGACGGATTTTTGTAAAGACTGTAGATTGTTGTTCGAGATCTTCCAAGGTTTGCATAGCTGTTTCAATGTGGATAGCTATCGACCTCAGATGCACTGGCATGCGCATTAAGTCATGGAGCTCGTATTTGATAGTTACAACGTCTTTTAATACCAATACTTTGCCTAGTGGGGCAACTGAGGCTCCAGGTTTGACGACGTCTGCTGGGGAGGAGGCTGTTGTCACCGCGCTCCAGATCGCTCTCCAGATTTGTGGTTGCTGATAGTAGTTTTTGAAGATATGTATTGTCTATCGATATATTTTTTTGAGCAACTGTTGTAGTTGAAGTAGGATGTACTTGACTGACATTAGGAGTCCCTACTAATTCTCTGCTGACTTTTTTCATTCTATCTGCTTGTACTATCTCTGTAACATTTGACGTTAGCTCAACAACTTGGAATTTGTTTCCATGTATAGGACTATTTAACACTTCACTCCCTGTATAAACACTCACTACGATGCCCACTCAAAGAGTAATGCAAACAATATTTATAATGAGTTATGGAAAATAAGGAAATATTTATATATATATATATATATATATATATATATATATATATATATATATATATATATATATATATATATATATATATATATTACAGGACATTGATTTCTCACTTGACTTGGGGTTTATTAATTATTAGATGGAAATTGCAGTGGAAGCGCCCATTTGAGAAGAAACCTGAACCAGCACAAGAGCACTTAAATTTACTAGCAAAATGAATTTTCCGTGACCCGTGGAAGGACAGCATCTGTGATTGGGATGAATGAGACACAACGTAAAATTTAGACACTTATATTCCCTCCAACACTACAGACACAATCAAATAATTGTACACCAACATATGCGCACCTCTTTACCTGAACTTAAAACACTACTCTGAGGAATAAAAGTTATACATGATATTGAAATTATTAGAAACTCAGACAATGCCTCATTAGACAACAATAAATTCAAAGTATTAAGAAGTGTTGCTTGCACACATGAAACAGGCCTTAAGGGCTTTCAACAAAATAATATCAACCACTGAAAAAATGGTAATAAAATAAGAAATTATTGAATCCACCACGAATAGGCCTTAAGGGCACTCAACAAAATTATATCAAGCACTGAGAAAATGGTATAAAAAAATAAGAAAGTATAAAATCCACCATGAATAGGCTTAAAGGGCACTCAATAAAATAATATTGCCCCAACAAATGCACACCTCCTTACCTAACTCAAACTCTACTCTGGGGAACAAGGGTTATACCTGAGATTGAAATTATAAAGAAATATTAAATGCATTAAAGGAACTAAATCAGAGTATCACTTGCAACATAAAAAGGAAAACTCATCTGAAAACGTTCCCTCATTCTCTGGCATCAATTGGTGACACAACATAAAAAAAAAAAAATTTCAAAATTATTTAAGAAATATTAACTACACACAAAAATATTATCACTCCTATTAAGAAGGTACTGGGTCCACCCATACCCGTGAACCATGCTTCACCCAACTCAACATACACCCATAATAAGGGAGATAAAATGTTTCTCTATGTATCCCCTAGACTCCTGGTCTCAGTGTGTGACCATTAATTTACTCAGATAGCCTCTGTACTCTTAGTGCATCTATGGGCGGGAAGAGAGTGAGCCAATCAGCCCTTGTTCAGTGGAGAGAAGCTTTAGTTCTCCTAGTAAAAGGATTTCAGTAACTGCTTGAAGATATGTGATATTGCAATTCGAGGTAGAAGAGATCTGGCGACCCCAGATGATCGTCAGTTGTGCACCCAGACAGCTGGTTTCACTTCGGAGATCTCTGGCTAACCCCGCTGACCAGTGACAAGCCTGCACTGATCGTTCCAACTGCGACAATAGCTAATCATCAATCATCACTGGCAGTCTCAAACCGCAGTCAATCTCCAGGAGTCAAGTGGGTTCTGACGGAAACCCTGAAATGAACTCACTGTTAGCTCTTGTTAACTTTATCACTGCCCTATCTCAACCCTGTCTGAGATCGAATGAGACTTACTTGTTATACTGCAATAGCCCAACACAGGTGACTAGACCACGTGACCGTTTTGTGGACGGACGCGCAGGGACGTCCTGTCTGTCCGATTTCTTTTGCGTGACTGAGAAACAGCCAGGCTCGTGCTTTCCCAAGCCTAGGCCTACATGACATATTTTCCCGCATAACTAATAGCTTCGTTGGGACTTACGTAACATTTTCAGACTGAGAACCGAACTATAATCATTTTTAATTTAGTAACTGTTATTTCATTTCAAAATTCGCCTCCATGTTAATTCGGTAAATTACATTTAATATCGTATAGGTCTAGTTCCAGAAATTCCCACTACGTGCGGGAGCGTTGTCTTCCCTCAGACGACCTTGAACTCAGTATCACCAATGGCATGGCGTTTGAAATTACACTGAAATTTCTGAATATTACATATATATATATATATATATATATATATATATATATATATATATATATATATATATATATATATATATATATATATATATATATATATATGTATATATATATATATATATATATATATGCCTTGTTATGTATTTCTCTTAGTTTTACTCACCCTGAAGATGTGAATTGCACAAAGCGTTTGGGGAGCTTTCGTTTTCTTTTGTTTCCGTGTATATCAGCATATACCTGGATCACGCACACTTCAGTGATTTATGTGAATATATATATATATATATATATATATATATATATATATATAAATATATATATATTATATATAGTATATATATATATATATATATATATATATATATATATATATATATATATATATATATATATATATATATATATATATGTAACCTAGTCGGAATTTGCTGGACTTTTAATTTCTCACTTGACTTGGTTTATTAAAATTTAATAGATGGTAAAGGCAGTAAGCGCCCTTTGAGAAAAACTCGAACCAGCACAAGAACACTTAAATCTACTACAAAATGAACTGTCCGTGAACTCGGGAAGGATAGCGCCTGTGACTGGGATGAATGAGACACTGTAAAATTTAGACACTTATATTCCCTCCAACACTACAAACACAATCAAATAATGGTACACCAATATGCACCTCTTAACTTAAACTTTAACCACTACTCTGGGGAATAAAATATACATGACATAGAAATTATTAGAAACACAGGCAACAATAAATTTAAAGTATTAAAAATAATTGCACATATGAACAGGCCTTAAGGGCTTACAAAATAATATCAGTCACTTAGAAATGGTACTAAAAAATAAGAAATTAAATACTCCACAATGAATAGGCCTTAAGGGTCTTCAACAAAATAATATCAGTCACTGAGGAATGGTAATAAAAGATAAGAAATTAAATACTCTACAATGAATAGGCCTTAAGGCTTCAGCAAAATAATATCACCCACTGAGGAAATGGTACTAAAATAAGAAAAATATCCACAATGAATAGGCCTTAGGGTCTTCAACAAAATAATATCAGTCACTGAGGAATGGTAATAAAATAAGGAATTAAATACTTACAATGAATAGGCCTTATGGGCACTCAACAAAATTATAGCACCTCAACAGATGTACACTTCCTAACCTAACCTAACCACTACTCTGGGGAACAAGGTTATACCTGAGATCAGAATTATGAAGAACAATTAGAGGCATTAAAAGAATCAAATCACAGTATCACTCTGGTTCCACTTAATGGCACAAACCTTCAAAAAAACACTACTATCAAAATTATTTAAGAAATATTTAAACTACACACGCCAAGATAATATCAGTCTGAGGAATGGTGTTAACTACCTCGGTGACAAGGGAGGAAAATGTTCCTCTAGGGTATTCCTAGGAGATCTAGACTCACGGGTCTCAGTGTGTGACCATTAGTTTGGTCAGATAGTCTCAGTGTGCCCAGCCCATAAAGGAAGGGAGGAGCCAACTGTGACCTGGTACAGTTGAGAGAAACTTTAGCTTCTCTGTTAGCAAGAGGGTTTCACTCAGCTGCTCGGGACATGTGGGGTTGTGCACCGGGAGTGGTGGGTAAACTGATCACCACTGCTGATGCTGGTCCCGGTCGTTTTAGTTGTCGGCGAGCACTCGTTCACCAAGAGATCCTTTGCTACCCCGCTAAACAGCGACAGGCCTACACTGATCGGTCCAATGGCGACAATCGCCACCCTCAATCATCAACGGCAGTCAATCTCTCGCAGTCAACTCCGGTCAACTCCAGTCAACTCGTCAACTCCAATCAACTCCGTCAACTCCAATCAAGTGGTTCTGACGAAACCTGAAATGAACCTCACTGTTAGCCTAGTTTACTTTATCACCGCCCTATCTAAACCCCGTCTGAGATCGAATGACTACTTGTTATACCGGGTAATAGCGCAGAGCACAGGTGACTAGCCACGTGATCATTTCTGATGGACGCGCGAACGTCTTTGCTTGTGTGAATGCTTCCTGAACTGCCTAGCCAGCATCGCTCTGCGCCAGCTGGGCTCACGTGATATTTTCCGGCCCAATTGGTCAATAACTCCTGGGACACCCGTGATTATTCAGACTGCTAAACGATCTATAATAATTTCAAATTCAATAATAGTCCCTTAACTTCATGAATCGCATCATTATTAATTCGGTAAATTACATTTAATATCATATAGGCCTAGTTCCGCAATCTCAAGCATGAGCAGGCAGCGCTCCCTCCTCAGATGACCTTGAACGCTCAGTATCACTATGGCGTGGGCATTTGAAATTACTTGAAATTTCTGAATATATATATATATATATATATATATATATATATATATATATATATATATATATATATATATATATATATATTAGTTCTTGATTTGATAAGTGGCAGGGCTGAAGTAAACACTTTGTTGGTTTTGTTTTATTGCAGAAAAATATAGTTTCACAGGTACTGAGTTCAGTTGAGAGTAAATTGTACCTCCTCTGCTCAGGGAAATGTCTTAGCACACATTTTTAAGAGAGCACTTAAGTGATATGTTCACTGGGTAACAGGTGATATGATAGTCAATCTCTCACGGGCATCCTGTCAGGTGGGTGTTGAAGGATACGCGTCAGGTTGTTGTTGCTGAGAGGGGCTGACCCAGCTTGACCTCGTTCACCAATTCATGCATATGCATCGGTGAATGACACAGCAGTGTTCCAACCTGTCTTAATTGTGTGATGCAGGGTGTCTTGTCGGTGGCATGTCTATTCTTACGATAACGAGGTATGCCAAACGTACTGAACATATTGCCCCTAAAGAAACGATCAAGGCTGTCAATTCATGAAAGAAGACAAAGAGATACACTGAGAAAGTAGCAATCAAGATCAAGTGAATCAAGGCAACACCGTGTTGCATGTCTACAAACTACCAGAGAGCGAACAACGGCAAGTCAGTCACAGGAAACAGATCAGGAAAGGGATTCCCGTCTTAATGCTGACAGATAGCAAACAGCAGAAAGGTGTTCTCTAGAAAATGATCAAGCGCATGAAATTCGTTTGAATGCTAATAGACAGAAAGCTGCGGGATCCAGAATTCTAAGACAGAATACACAATGGCATCCACTTGCAAGAGCAGCATTTAACTATAACTGGTTTAATGGGTCGGGTCGGGTTGGGTGTGTCGGATCGGGTGGGTTGGAGATTTTTTGAGATCCCCACATGACACTACATATAAAAACATCCATCATCACTTCATATAACACCATCCAGCATCACTACATATAACACCATCCATCATCACTACATTTAACACCACCCATCATCACTACATATAACAATATCCATCTTCACTACATATAACATCATCCATCATCACTACATATAAGACCATCCATCATCACTATATATAACACCATCCATCATCACTAAAGATTGGTAAAGTAGTTTCCGAGATTCTCCTGCGGACACACAAACAAAAACACACACATACAAAAAGACATACTTCTTTGTTTTATATAGATAGATAGTTAGATAGATAGAGTATGTATATCATGTATGCTGTATGTATACTATGTATGTACCCCATTACCTCTCTAGTCAGTAGCGTGTGACAATGCCCCTGTTTCATGTAACCACACGCTTAGATAAATGTGCCTGGCGACATCTGGAAGCTGCTAATGTACCACTTACTGCATGCCGCCTGAGAGTCAAGGAGAGATCATTTGACCCCTATAAGAGTGGAAGGCCTACTTGGGCTTGTAAGCTCACCCTTGTATATTTCTGTTGAATAGAACCTACAGAGCTCTACAGGTGTTTATGTTCGCTCCTGTAGTTAGAACCAAGTACCCCGAACATCTCCATGGTGCAGTGAGTATCAAGTGAGCGATTAAGTGGAAATAAGTGCGTTCGTGTAAAATCAAGACCGGTAGACCTCCTCTGTCAACTCACTCCGTCAACCGTCGCATTGTCTCCCACAAAAATTCGTTTGAATTACCAACGAGTTTTGAGCAATGTTTCAGTGACGCAAGTCCTGTGAAGTGCTTTAAGTGCCCCTCGTGTGTGTAGTGCTAAAGTGTGTGTCCTTGTTTTAAAGGATTCCCTAAGGTGGAAGGCTGATATAGGGCATTTGTGAGGAGTGGTGCGTCAGCGCGTCCGTCCCCGGCTGCCTCGAGGGTAACTCACCCTCCTAACGCTCACCCCCCACTGCTCACCCCCCACCGCCTCCCTCCGCGCCTACACACACCAACTCACGCACGGACACACCGACTGCGGTCATTTCTTCATATATATATATATATATATATATATATATATATATATATATATATATATATATATATATATATATATATATATATATATATATATATATATATATATATATATATATATATATATAAGTTATTTATCTGTGTATTCAATTAATTTTGTTGCCAGAGATTTGGTTGATACGACGGGATGACCAGTCAACACTGATTCGAGATACAATATACAGATAAAGTAATTATGCCCCGGACCTCATGCAAGGGTGTCCCTAGCGCCCGGATGAATCAGACGGATGACAGCTCTACAGATATGGATGACCAGTCAGAGCGGGACACCCCACCCTCTCCCAACACATCTCCCAGCCCCACCCCTCGACCCTCAGCCTCGTCCTCAGAGATAATTGCTCTGATGAAGCTTATGAGGGAGGAAAGGCGTGAGGACGAAGCGAGAAGACGTGCTGAGGACCACCAAAGGAGATTGGAAGATAACGAACGGTTTGCAGCTCTGATATCTAGCCTCACTGCTAATCAAGCCCTGGGCCCTTCCACTGCTCAAGTATCGACTGGCTCAGATACCTCGCCAACGCATTCTGCCAAAGCGGTTGTCCAACCCCCACCCATCTTGAATCCTGATGAGACCTTCCAGACTTTCCGTGAGTGGCGGCGATGGTGGACTGATTATGCTACAATTGTGGATCTCCAGAGCTTGCCACAGCCTAAACAACTCATTCAGCTATGTATGTGCCTGTCTTTGGGAACGCAGAATGTGTTGGAACATACTTTGCAAGTGCCCCCGACGTCTTTGTTGTCTGTAGAGGAGGTACTGGATGTTCTAGAACGGCACATCAAAGGTCAGCGGAATGAAGCTCTCCGCAGGAGAGAAGTGTTTAGCTGTAGACAGATGGAGGGCGAGACTTTTGATGTTTTCTACGTACAACTCAAGAGAGCCTCGGAAGAGATAGACATATATCCCGGTAATCACCAGCAGTGCGAGGAGACCGCGTTGAAGCAGGTGATCCTGCTGGGTGTTAAGGACGAGGAGCTTGTCCAACGCCTCACCTCCCTCGACTCTTCCTCCTCTCTTAAGGATGTATTGACAGTATGTCGTTCCTATGAGGCTGCCAGGTGTGCCACATCTGCCACCCGAGCTCCCCCTACAGCCGTACGGGCTATGTCCCAATACAAGAAAGACAAGAAATCTACCCCAACGCCTACGCCCACCACGCCCACGCCCGGCTCCCTTTGCAACAGCTGTGGTAGGCGGCACGGAACACAGGTGTGTCCAGCTGCTGAGTCTACCTGCGACAGTTGTGACCGCAAGGGCCACTGGTCACTTACAGTACGGTGCCCAGCCAAACGTGTCCAGTGCAATGTGTGTGGTCGTCTGGGCAACTACGACAAGTGTTGCCCGACAAACATACCCAAGGGACAGCGTCAGCGGAAGTAGCAGCGCCCTTCCACCAGTGAGGTGCCGCCGACAGTCGACAAATCAGAGGCACGACGACCCTGGGCAAAGCCCGACCCATATAAGGAGTGTGTACTCCTTCTCGCGTCCCAGGACCAAAGTCCCCCAGCACGTCAGTGTCATCGTGACCTACGGCAGTGTGTCATCCTGTCTCGAGGTGCAGACCGACACCGGCGCTGAGGCTACGGTCAGCAGTCCCCAGCATTTGCAATGCTTGGGGGTCTCTCCAAGTGATCTAGGACCGCCTCCCAAGGACCTCCGCGTCACGGCAGATGGTTCACAGATGGCCCCAGCATTTGGTTTACTCTATGAACATGTCACCTTTGGCAACAGGTCGTGTCAAGCCTGGATTGACGTGCATAATGGTGTCCCGACCCCTTTGCTGTCCTACAGATATTGCCAAGAGTTGCCCATCTTCTTCCAGGACTTCCCAACACCGATTCTCGAGGTAAAATACGCCAAAAAGGTACACGAAGGGAGCAGCAACTGCCCTGCTGTCGCCCTACCCCTTGCCAGTGACACTTCTCCTTCGGTAGTTGTCCCTGCTGCTTCACGTCCCCACGCCTTGGCTCGCCTCCACGACAGTCACCGTGGAGCCGAGGCCACCAAACGGCGTGCAAGACAGACTGTGTTCCGGCCTGGCATCGACCCCGACATCTCCAATGCTGTCCATGCGTGTATGCCCTGCCAAGTTCCACAACCCAGCCAGCAGCAGGAACCCTTCATGAGTGACGACAACCCCACCCGCCCCTTTGAGTCTGTGGCGGCCGACTCTTTCTGTGTGTCAGGAGAGTCCTTCCTTGTTATCGTCGACCGTCTCTCTGGTTGGCCGGTTTTTATCAAGTGCGGTAATGATACGACGTCTGCCGCCACCATCAGCAAGTTCCGCCACTACTTCCGTTATGTGGGCGTTCCTGCGCGCCTGCAAACCAACGAAGGGCCCCAGTTCACAAGCCGGGGCTTTGGTGCATTCTTCGACCGATGGGGAGTCCGGCATATGCTGTCACCGCCCCATTACCCGCAGTCCAACGGCCACGCTGAGGCTGCTGTCAAATCCCTGAAGCGCCTCATCCTCAAAGTGGCCCCTTCTGGGAATATTGACTGCGAGTCCTTCGACCTGGGTCTCCTTGAGCTCCGCAACACACCCAATTACACCGGACGCTTCCCTGCCCAGGTCTTGCTCACTCTCAGTCCTTCTCCAAGGAGTGGCAGGCCAAGACAGAGGATTGTGATCGCCGAGCCGCCGAACGTATTCAAGACGTCGTCGCCTGCCACAACGACCACGCCCGTCCTCTCTCCAGGTTGAGTGTCGGCACCCAAGCCCGTGTCCAGGACCCGACCTCCCTACGTTGGGACAATGTAGGCGTAGTCATGGGTCTCGGTAGGTCACGGGACTACCAGGTGCGGTTACTCAGCGGTCGGGTGTAGTGGAGGAACCGCCGTTTCCTACGCCCCGTAATGCATTCCGATGACCCCATCACCAGTGCTGAGTCCCATATCTCCCCCCCCCCCCAGTGATTAAGCCCCTCGACGCTCAGAAAGGATCCACAGGAAAAGGTCCGCTCAAGACTTTGCTATGAGCGTATAGGGGGGGGGAGGTGTTTTTATATCATGTATGCTGTATGTATACTATGTATGTACCCCATTTATATACATTACTTCTCTAGTCAGTAGCGTGTGGCAATGCCCCTGTTCCATGTCACCACACGCTTAGATAAATGTGCCTGGCGACATCTGGAAGCCGCTAATGTACCACTTACTGCATGTCGCCTGAGTGGTCAGAGAGAGGTCAGTTGACCCCTATAGGAGTGTAAGGACTACTTGGGCTTGTAAGCTCACCCTTGTATATTTCCGTTGAATAGAACCTACAGAACTCTCTAGGTGTTTATGTTCGCTCCTGTAGTTAGAACCAAGTACCCCGAACATCTCCAGATAGATAGATAGGTAGATAGATAGATAGATAGATAGATAGATAGATCATCACTACAAATAACACCACCCATCATCACTACATATAACATCATCCATCATCACTACATATAACACCGTCCATCATCACTACATATAATAACCATCCATCACCACTACATATAACATCCATCATCACTACATATAACACCATCCATCATCACTACAGATCGATAAAGTAGTTTCCGAGATTCTCTTGTGGACACACAAACAAACACACACACACACACACAAACAAAAAGACAAACTTCTTTGTTATATATAGATAGAAAATGTTATTAACGATCCTTCAGAATTTGTAAATGTTGTAGAAAAGAAACCCCAGTTATTTGATTTCTGTTCATACATCACCCAAGATGTATTTTCTCCATATTACGTCTATATTACTAACACATTAAGTTTGTGTGATAAAAAAATTTTTAATATAAAAAAATGAAAGGTATTAAAGATTTTAAACTGGTTCTACAACCATTAGTTTTTTAGAGCGAAATTAAACCCCTCATTATCAGTATTTTTAAAAAGAGTATGGCGACAGGACTCCGACAACTCAAAGAAAGTATACATTTTTCCGTCCTTACAAACAAAAGAAGGGATATTATTTAAAACGGAAGTTTTAAATAAGCTTGAAAACTCTACAAATTTTCAAAGGACTCTTAAAGAGATACTTACGGGAGATATTGCAAATACTGCCGCCAGAGAGCACATTATATCCAATTATCCTCACAGCACATATTCGAAGTATATCCAAAATGTTAACGAAATGGCTAGCGATTTGGGTTTTAAAAATGAAACCGAATTTAGGGATTTTATAGACAATTTCAACAAATCATCATATATAAAGAATAATGAATTAAACAAAATTTTTAATACATTTAAACAGTGGGCATCTACTGTAAAAATCCAGGGAGCATTCTAAAATCCATTTTAGTCGTTGCAGTTGGCAGCACCTTTATAGATTTTCTAGGAAGTAAATACCAAACAAATAGGAGTTCTAAAATATGTACATAGATCGATATTGTGATAATAATGGAGGAAATTGGAAGAAATACACAAAAGGTATATGTATGATATGGACACAAAGTAGTACCTTCAGCTGTGTATTATTATATTACTCTTATATTACTCCATTAATTGTGTATAGTAAAGTATTACAGAACATGTATTAATTCCATGTAATATTCCCATTTATTGTGCACCATATTAAGCATATAAATTATCATATTTATACTTTATGTATTCAGCTTGTGAATGCTGGCATCTGTACAGGCCAGCGCGCAGGAATACATAGAAAGTAGAGTGAAGACAGAGTCCTTGTGGTTTGGAAGTGAGCTTCTGGGTCCCTCTGTATATATATCTCCCGTACGAGAATAGAACCTACTTTTAAGATAACAAGTGTTTGTGTATACCTTCAGTAGTATAGAACATTTTGTGGGTATTCAAGACGAACGTCAGAGTATATACATTCTTCCTCGAGATAGTCATCCTCTTTGGGTAACAACGCTTGGGATTGTTCATTTCAACCTAATATACTTTTACAAACAAAAGATACTGAAGGTATACTCTTAATATGGATGTAAGGGAATTTGTAATCCATATAACTATAATTTATTATGTTCATGAGTTCCTGGTCACGATAAATGGGAACCTTCGTCACTCTCGTATTCTCCAAATTTCATATACGGCTGTGAAAAGGGTACAATTTTACTTTCATTGAATCAGATGACAGGAGATGCTATAGAGGCGAACTAGGTCACGGTCTTCTTCAATCGGCTTTATGGAATGATATTATGAAATTTCCTAAAAAGATTTTGTGGTTTTGTGTTTTTATTATCCTTATAATTATATTTTTTTATGTTCTACATTTGCTACAAGGTTGGTTGATAAAAAAATAAAACATTAAGTTTTGTTTTTCTGTTTTCTTTTATAGGGTATACATTTAAAGTGTACTGTACAGAACTATAACCCCGTTTATTATTATCGTCATTATCATTTTCATTATTATCATTATCATTACTATCATTATCATCATTATCATCATGATCAATATCATCATCATATGATGTGGATGAAGTAAATTCCTGTTTACTCCTGTGTATACCAGAAGAAATAAAATCACGACGGTTGCCTGTTTTTGGGACAATATTACCGTTTGAATTATTCACTATGCATTTCTTGTACTGGTCATTATAGGCATACGAAAAATCTTCACTATATATATTGAGTAGTTCATTATTACTTTTTTTCTTAAGAAATGTTTTATAAATGCAAAATATACTTATGCCTCCGGAGGATCAACTGTAAGATTAAGTGTAAGATTTGAAATCCTTACATTAATAAACTCTGTTAAAACTTTTAAATGTAACTTTCTACACCTTTCTTATAAAAATCTTTACATTATCATTAAAAAAAATTGTATTTTGGGTATTAAATGATGGTGGTTTAGTCTTTGAGATCCAATAATATGTTCCTTAAAACATATTGTTCTCAATTTTTTTTATTGATAAAAGATCGTAGGTAGTCCACTTCATTTCGCATAGTTGTTTTAATGTGAGCTTCAATATATGGTTATGCATTTGCATATTTCATATGCAAATGCATATTTTGCGTAATTTCTATGATAAGTGCATATTACCTAGATAACTGCATATAAATGCATATTTTGGTAAAATATTCATCTGGCAGTATTTCTTTGTTGCCACTGAATGAGCACACGTGGTACTGGGAGGTGAGGTGAGGTGTGGTTAGGTGAAGTGAGGTGAGGTCACGTCGCTTTAATCTGTCGTTTCCACACCTGGTCATGACTCATTGGACTAGTGAGTTAGTCAGTCAGGAGCAGTGCTGCTGTGTGGAGCTACTCTCTTCTGCTGCTCGTGAAAATGCCGAAAGTACAAAGAAACCAAAATGAAGTGCTGAGATCATATGTAAAGGAATTTGATGCATTTACTACTGATGGAAGTGTACTGTTTTGTAAATATTGTGAAGCACCAGTGACAGCGAGCAAGAAATTTCAAGTCCAACAACACCTTAAAACAAGCAAGCACATCCGACTCGAAGTCCAATAGTGCACAAAAGGAGCAACAACTACTTCTTGCATGTTCCAGTAAGTCAGGGCCTGATCGTTCCCAGTTCAACGCAGATTTGTGCAAGGCATTTGTTTCAGCGGATATTCCATTGCATAAACTGAATAACAAGTGCCTAAAGTCATTCCTGGAACAGTATACTGGAAAAAAGGTGCCTGACGAATCAACATTACGTAAGAACTATGATTCACAATTGTTCAAGGACACGATGGAAATCATAAGGAGAAAGGCTTGTGGAAAGAAAATATGGGTGTCACTCGATGAAACCACTGATGTTGAGCAACGGTGTATTGTGAATCTTATTTTTGGTGTGTTGGGAGATGAAACAGAGCGAGGCAAATACTACCTAGTGAATGTTGGTGTACTATCTAAAGTCAACCACTCCACTGTTGCTGGTTTCTTCAACGATTCTCTGCAATTGTTGTGGCCAACGAAGTTAGAGTATGAAAATGTTCTTTTGGTGTGCACTGATGCTGCACCTTACATGTGCAAAGCAATGAATGGACTGCAAGTATTGTATCCAAAAATGATCCATGTGAAGAAAGGGGACTACTGCTGTCCTCGGCAATTTCGTTGGTTAATGGTGTTCTTGATGAACTGAAAAGTTTGCAGTCTGATGCTTAATATGGTAAACTGAGTAACGTGTTGTACAAAAACAAGGGATTTGAAAAGCTGAAAAAAGTCAGTCAGATAATGTCTGGTGATGCTATTATTGACGAGACGGTACAGCCACTCACTATGTCAGACCTCCTATGTATGAAACATGCACCAATCGTCTCGTGTGATGTAGAAAGGGTGTTCTCAGAATATAAAGCTATGCTGACAGACAACAGGCGGGGTTTTAACTTTGAGAAATTACGCCACCATGTCATCATCAAATGCAACCACAATCTGTAATGTCTGAAAATATGTCAGTCTATAATGTAAATACATGTTCATATATATTTTTTGAAGCACTTTCACATATATATGTTAAATACATTACGTATATTGCTTAATAAACATTAACATTAGTTTATATTAACTATTTTGTTTCCGTATAACCTGCATTCTTGGCTTTATAAGTGACATTTTAGTGCATATAAATGCATATTTCCCCTGATTAGTGCATATTTGCATGCATATTTCATGGTTTTTTTAGTGCATAACTATCTGGGCCCTACTTATTATAGTTTATATCCATACGGTTATCAGTATTATTTACAATACTTAAGAAGTGACACATTAATGTTAAAACCCAATTATAAATATGAAAAATTATATTTTCAGGTGGTAGTATATTAAATTTGTTGGCAATTTCATCCATAGAATTGTTTTCATCAATATTTTTAACGACATCCTGCAATATTTTATGCCTTATATTAAAGCATCTATATCCAATTACATCATATATTTTTTTATTTGTAATATATTTCCTTTAATTTTTTAGGAAATATGAGAGGAAATTGTATATATATTCTTTAAATACTCGGGCAAGTGCCTTTCCGGTTTTTAATAAAACAATTGTATTTGAGAGATAAATTAATCTATGAATATGAATGAAAGCTGGAAGTTTTTCTCCTGGGAAACATAAATTCATACGATTTGTTTTAGTTCGTCTATCAACGTATATTTTTGACCCGTCCTGATTTTTTATATAAAAATTAGAAAGTGTATTATAAAAACCTTATAAATGTCTTTCATTTTTCTTTTTTATATAATGATAAAAAATATAAATATTTATGATTCTTAATATAGACAATATTCCTTTATAATTATTCAGTAGATCAGAGACAACATTTGGAACATGTTGCAGTTTTTTCTTATTAAAAAAAAGAAGAAAGAAACATGGTTCAGCAATCAAACCGAACAACTCGGGTACATTTTAATAATTTTGAATTTATAATAAAAAATCCACGTACACCTGACGATACTATTCAAAATAAATTTATAGGAGAACCTTTTTTCCAGGGAAGATCTACCCCCATTTTTTAATATTCTCAGAATAGTTTTACTCTCAAATGTGGTTGTGGGAAAAGGCCAGTTACAAAATTATCCTTTTTTACGAGAGAGTGGTTAAGTTCCCTCTGACGTTCCCCTCGTATATAAATGGACCAAAATTAAGGATGCAAAAATTATATACCTTAGTAGGATTTAATGGTTTTCGGATTAAACACAAAATATTTGCTAATTTAGTTAGATGCGTATTTAACGATACAAACAATGATATGAATTACATTCATAGAATTTTAAGAGAACCATTAAACAAAGATGTCTTCTCAATTTATAATTGGGTTTAACCCTAAGGCTCCATTTCATTAGTATAATAACTAATAACGACCCTGAAGACGACAACTATAAAAAGAATTTGGGAATTAAGAAGGTGACAAGTAAAACTATGCTAAATCAAGCAGCACCCCTTCGAACATTTACAAGAAACTACCTCTCCATTGTTGGGTCATATTTTTGGATTCCTAATTACAAAATCGCCGAGTCTTAACTCCAATATGATGACTCAAATAATGTATAAACTAAATAATACAGTTATTATGCAGGATGATATAAAAAGAATTACTCAGACAATTGCAGAAAATTTACATATGACAATACTAAATGTATTTATGGATGTGTGGCTTAAGAATTATCGTATTAGTATGGAAAGGGATACTCCTTATTTACCAAGACCGAAACCACGTTATTTTGCACTTATGTCGCACCTAAACGCTGATGATTATGATATACTAAACAACCAATATGGTAGCAATTTTTTACGTGCATATAATGAACGATATGCTAATACTGTTGTTGCATCTAATGTCCAAATTTTACCAAAAAGAACAATTCCCCCAATTAATAGAAGAAAGTGATGATGATATTGAGTAAAAAAAATTAATATCTTATATTTTCTTGTTTTTCGGCTAGCTACTAAATAGTTTAATTTTAATATCTTATTCCTTTTCATTACTATTTTTAAATAACAATTAATAAACTAAAACAAAATGATTAATATTACACTCTGTATAAATCCTACTTTATCTGATATTCTTGTTGTATATAAAACGATTCATAGAGTAGTTCAGCGACGGACATTTGAAACATTAAAAAAGAGAAACAAAGCTAAATATTTTCATCATATAACAATTAAGGATATTCCATGGAAACATATACCATCCGATATTCCTAAAAGTTTTTTAGAAAAACCTCCATATGATTTTGAAGTAAGATTTACCATCATAGGATGTAATGTGATCAGGTGTTACAGAGACACTCTAATTGGGTGTAAAATAAGGGAAAATACACCTCCTATCCTAATAAACGAAGGGGAGTTTGCTCACAGCGTAGCTTGTACGATAGTCTATGGCGAAGTGTTTAATTTTTTTAAGGGAGCGATTTCCAGAGGTGGACTTGAAAATAAAAATGAACGAAGAACCTGACAAACCATTACCTGTATTACCCTTTGAGAGTTTATCAATAACGACTACCACCAATAGTGATAGTAAAACAATACAGAATTTTTGTTGCGTTCAATTAACATCCCTTAAAACGGTTGCTCTCCGACCTTCAAGTAGATGGTATCCTGATACGAAGGAATAAAATTGTAATCGCTTATAGGAGCGATTTTGGTTTGTGCAGGACAATAAGACCCTTATCGTTAACGCGATGAGTATAATTCGCGTCAACGACAAGGGTCTTATTGTCCTGCACAAACCAAAATCGTTCCTATGAGCGATTATAGTCAAAACGTTTTGGGGTCTAGGGTTAGACCAACGACAACAAATCAAATGTCCTGCAGAAAGATATTGGCTGACGAGAATCCACATGTTGCCTTTACAGTAGAAGGCGATAGACTCTCCCTCAGACAGTCGCACAGCTGCTACCAGTTCCATCTCGCCTAGTAAGCTATTCTGAGGTGTAAGCAGTTTCTTCACTTTTTTTTTTTTTTTTTTAGGTTAAGGTGGGGAAAGGATGGAAGGCATGCTGGGGCTCAAGGCACAGCCAGACATGAGGGATGGAGAAGTCACAACATATAGTGGTGGGGGGAAAGGTTGGAAAAGAAGTTTAATGAGTTAAATAGAGGGGGACGACACCCCTTGTTTTACATATTACAGAGTTTGTTGGCTAACTAAGCTAACCTAGCATTTACAATGAGGTTGCACAATGGTTATTTTAGTAGACAATGACTGGATTGATTTTACAAATACAAGTTTATTAACATCTTATACTGTATTACGTTATGGACTCACTTGATTGTGACTTGTTAAATGTGAATTTATATCATCTAAGTTTTAATCTAAGGTGGATCACTGTGGCGGACATAGATGGGTCGCAGGTTGGGTTGCTGTAGTGCGGGCAGACTCCGGGGCCACCAGGCATGGGGTCTCCCTCCGTTGATGTCTTCCCCGCGTAGGTGGTCTGGGCTGTGAGGGTCATCCTGGAGCTTGTCCCAAACCTTCTTCCCTAGGCGATGGAACCTGAAGTTGAGGGCCTCTGTTTTATTTCTTAGGTGGATGGTTTCCACTGTCTCCTGGTAGGGTGGCGCTTGGCCACTGGCTGACCTCAAACACTTGTTTTGGAAGCTCTGTAGTTGTTGTAGTCTAGTCTTCCCGAGTGTGACGAGTGGTATAGATGGGTACTCAACACAGGCCTCACCAGCTCCTTCTACAGGTGAACTTGTATCTTCTCAGGCATCAATTTAAAACGTTAAAATTTGGCTGCGGCGACTTTGGCTTTATTTAGTCTGTCCTTCACGTGGGGAATGATGCACGTCCGAGAAATGATGAGGCCGAG
The DNA here is from genome assembly GCF_018991925.1 of Homarus americanus. Lineage (NCBI taxonomy): Eukaryota > Metazoa > Arthropoda > Malacostraca > Decapoda > Nephropidae > Homarus > Homarus americanus. Next base: position 7,597,398 of record NW_024736148.1, read on the forward strand.
CAACCTGCCTTGTTTAGAGTACTCAATCTCTTCGTCGTCGATCATCAATGGGGCCGGCTTCAATTTGGCTATGGGTATGACCTCAAATTTCGTTTTGTTTGTTTTTATTTTCCATTTATTTTCATACTCCGAGATACCCTCTATTGCCCGAGCAGTGAGTCGCGCCTTCCTTGCTGTGGACCTTCCTGGGCAGGTGACGATCTGTGTTACATCGTCGGCATACATGACGTACTCGCTGCCGACGATTGGGGGTGGCAGGTCAGTCGTGTAGAGTGTGTAAAGGGTTGGTGAGAGACAAGAGCCCTGAGGCTCGCCGCTCGATAGTGAGAATTCTTCTCCAAAATGTTCTTGCATCTTGATTTTGGCTCTGCGGTCCATAATGAAGTTGCACATGAGGTGCGTCAGATTTTCGGGTAGCCCCAGTTGTATGATCTTATACTGCAGCCCTGCGTGCCAAACTTTGTCAAACGCCTTGCTGACGTCCCTCAGTAATATATTGCACTGCAGGCGGCCAGTCATGGAATTGGCGATCTGCTCGTAGGCCTGAGCTATGGCGGTGTATGTGCCTCGGTACTGGCGGAAGCCGAACTGGCGGGGATTATGCACGTCTTCGTCCTCCAGATACATCCGCAATCGCTTGTTGACTATTTTTCCGAAGATTTTGGCAGGTACCTCTACAGCGATATTGGTCGAAAGTTTTCGACTTTGTTTGGAGGCTTCCCTGCTTCTGGTATGAGGCGAATAACGGCGATTTTGAACATCTTAGGGAAGTATCCAGAGGCGAGGCAGGCGTTGCATATATGAGCAAGCCTCTCTATCATGTTGTCGGGGAGTTGAGCCAGGATCTTCTTGTTAATGTGACTTTGAATAGGTGATTTGTTTTTAAACCCTTTTATGACGGCTGACAAAAGAATTAGCATATCGTTCATTATATGCACGTAAAAAATTGCTACCATATTGGTTGTTTAGTATATCATAATCATCAGCGTTTAGGTGCGACATAAGTGCAAAATAACGTGGTTTCGGTCTTGGTAAATAAGGAGTATCCCTTTCCATACTAATACGATAATTCTTAAGCCACACATCCATAAATACATTTAGTATTGTCATATGTAAATTTTCTGCAATTGTCTGAGTCATTCTTTTTATATCATCCTGCATAATAACTGTATTATTTAGTTTATACATTATTTGAGTCATCATATTGGAGTTAAAACTCGGCGATTTTGTAATTAGGAATCCAAAAATATGACCCAACAATGGAGAGGTAGTTTCTTGTAAATGTTCGAAGGGGTGCTGCTTGATTTAGCATAGTTTTACTTGTCACCTTCTTAATTCCCAAATTCTTTTTATAGTTGTCGTCTTCAGGGTCGTTATTAGTTATTATACTAATGAAATGGAGCCTTAGGGTTAAACCCAATTATAAATTGAGAAGACATCTTTGTTTAATGGTTCTCTTAAAATTCTATGAATGTAATTCATATCATTGTTTGTATCATTAAATACGCATCTAACTACATTAGCAAATATTTTGTGTTTAATCCGAAAACCATTAAATCCTACTGAGGTATATAATTTTTGCATCCATAATTTTGGTCCATTTATATACGAGGGGAACGTCAGGGGGAACTTAACCACTCTCTCGTAAAAAATGATAATTTTGTAACTGGCCTTTTCCCACAACCACATTTGAGAGTAAAACTATTCTGAGAATATTAAACAATGGGGGTAGATCTTCCCTGGAAAAAAGGTTCTCCTATAAATTTATTTTGAATAGTATCGTCAGGTGTACGTGGATTTTTTATTATAAATTCAAAATTATTAAAATGTACCCGAGTTGTTCGGTTTGATTGCTGAACCATGTTTCTTTCTTCTTTTTTTAATAAGAAAAAACTGCAACATGTTCCAAATGTTGTCTCTGATCTACTGAATAATTATAAAGGAATATTGTCTATATTAAGAATCATAAATATTTATATTTTTTATCATTATATAAAAAAGAAAAATGAAAGACATTTATAAGGTTTTTATAATGCACTTTCTAATTTATATATAAAATATCAGGACGGGTCAAAAATATACGTTGATAGACGAACTAAAACAAATCGTATGAATTTATGTTTCCCAGGAGAAAAACTTCCAGTTTTCATTCATATTCATAAATTAATTTATCTCTCAAATACAATTGTTTTATTAAAAACCGGAAAGGCACTTGCCCGAGTATTTAAAGAATATATATAAAATTTCCTCTCGTATTTCCTAAAAAATTAAAGGAAATGTATTGCAAATAAAAAAATATATGATGTAATTGGATATAGATGCTTTAATATAAGGCATAAAATATTGCAGGATGTCGTTAAAAATATTGAATAAAAAAATTATATGGATGAAATTGCCAACAAATTTAATATACTACCACCTGAAAATATAATTTTTCATATTTATAATTGGGTTTTAACATTAATGTGTCATTTCTTAAGTATTGTAAATAATACTGATAACCGTATGGATATAAACTATAATAAGCAACCATATATTGAAGCTCACATTAAAACAACTATGCGAAATGAAGTGGACTACCTACGATATTTTATCAATAACAAAAATTTAGAACAATATGTTTTAAGGAACATATTATTGGATCTCAAAGACTAAACCACCATCATTTAATACCCAAAATACAATTTTTTTTAATGATAATGTAAAGATTTTTATAAGAAAGGTGTAGAAAGTTACATTTAAAAGTTTTAACAGAGTTTATTAATGTAAGGATTTCAAATCTTACACTTAATCTTACAGTTGATCCTCCGGAGGCATAAGTATATTTTGCATTTATAAAACATTTCTTAAGAAAAAAAGTAATAATGAACTACTCAATATATATAGTGAAGATTTTTCGTATGCCTATAATGACCAGTACAAGAAATGCATAGTGAATAATTCAAACGGTAATATTGTCCCAAAAACAGGCAACCGTCGTGATTTTATTTCTTCTGGTATACACAGGAGTAAACAGGAATTTACTTCATCCACATCATATGATGATGATATTGATCATGATGATAATGATGATAATGATAGTAATGATAATGATAATAATGATAATGATAATGACGATAATAATAAACGGGGTTATAGTTCTGTACAGTACACTTTAAATGTATACCCTATAAAAGAAAACAGAAAAACAAAACTTAATGTTTTATTTTTTTATCAACCAACCTTGTAGCAAATATAGAACATAAAAAATATAATTATAAGGATAATAAAAACACAAAACCACAAAATCTTTTTAGGAAATTTCATAATATCATTCCATAAAGCCGATTGAAGAAGACCGTGACCTAGTTCGCCTCTATAGCATCTCCTGTCATCTGATTCAATGAAAGTAAAATTGTACCCTTTTCACAGCCGTATATGAAATTTGGAGAATACGAGAGTGACGAAGGTTCCCATTTATCGTGACCAGGAACTCATGAACATAATAAATTATAGTTATATGGATTACAAATTCCCTTACATCCATATTAAGAGTATACCTTCAGTATCTTTTGTTTGTAAAAGTATATTAGGTTGAAATGAACAATCCCAAGCGTTGTTACCCAAAGAGGATGACTATCTCGAGGAAGAATGTATATACTCTGACGTTCGTCTTGAATACCCACAAAATGTTCTATACTACTGAAGGTATACACAAACACTTGTTATCTTAAAAGTAGGTTCTATTCTCGTACGGGAGATATATATACAGAGGGACCCAGAAGCTCACTTCCAAACCACAAGGACTCTGTCTTCACTCTACTTTCTATGTATTCCTGCGCGCTGGCCTGTACAGATGCCAGCATTCACAAGCTGAATACATAAAGTATAAATATGATAATTTATATGCGTAATATGGTGCACAATAAATGGGAATATTACATGGAGTTAATACATGTTCTGTAATACTTTACTATACACAATTAATGGAGTAATATAAGAGTAATATAATAATACACAGCTGAAGGTACTACTTTGTGTCCATATCATACATACAGTATACCTTTTGTGTATTTCTTCCAATTTCCTCCATTATTATCACAATATCGATCTATGTACATATTTTAGAACTCCTATTTTTTGGTGTTTACTTCCTAGAAAATCTATAAAGGTGCTGCCAACTGCAACGACTAAAATGGATTTTAGAATGCTCCCTGGATTTTTACAGTAGATGCCCACTGTTTAAATGTATTAAAAATTTTGTTTAATTCATTATTCTTTATATCTGATGATTTGTTGAAATTGTCTATAAAATCCCTAAATTCAGTTTCATTTTTAAAACCCAAATCGCTAGCCATTTCGTTAACATTTTGGATATACTTCGAATATGTGCTGTGAGGATAATTGGATATAATGTGCTCTCTGGCGGCAGTATTTGCAATATCTCCCGTAAGTATCTCTTTAAGAGTCCTTTGAAAATTTGTAGAGTTTTCAAGTTTATTTAAAACTTCCGTTTTAAATAATATCCCTTCTTTTGTTTGTAAGGACGGAAAAATGTATACTCTCTTTGAGTTGTCGGAGTCCTGTCGCCATACTCTTTTTAAAAATACTGATAATGAGGGGTTTAATTTCGCTCTGAAAAACTAATGGTTGTAGAACCAGTTTAAAATCTTTAATACCTTTCATTTTTTATATTACAAAATTTTTTTATCACACAAACTTAATGTGTTAGTAATATAGACGTAATATGGAGAAAATACATCTTGGGTGATGTATGAACAGAAATCAAATAACTGGGGTTTCTTTTCTACAACATTTACAAATTCTGAAGGATCGTTAATAACATTTTCTATCTATATATAACAAAGAAGTTTGTCTTTTTGTTTGTGTGTGTGTGTGTGTTTGTTTGTGTGTCCGCAAGAGAATCTCGGAAACTACTTTATCGATCTGTAGTGATGATGGATGGTGTTATATGTAGTGATGATGGATGGTGTTATATGTAGTGATGATGGATGTTATATGTAGTGATGATGGATGGTGTTATATGTAGTGATGATGGACGGTGTTATATGTAGTGATGATGGATATTGTTATAGGTAGTGATGATGGGTGGTGTTAAATGTAGTGAAGATGGATGGTGTTATATGTAGTGATGCTGGATGGTGTTATATGAAGTGATGATGGATGTTTTTATATGTAGTGTCATGTGGGGATCTCAAAAAATCTCCAACCCACCCGATCCGACACACCCAACCCGACCCGACCCATTAAACCAGTTATAGTTTAATGCTGCTCTTGCAAGTGGATGCCATTGTGTATTCTGCCTTAGAATTCTGGATCCCGCAGCTCTCTGTCTATTAGCATTCAAACGAATTTCATGTGCTTGATCATTTTCTAGAGAATACCTTTCTGCTGTTTGCTATCTGTCAGCATTAAGACGGGATTCCCTTCCCTATCTGTTTCCTGTGACCGACTTGCCGTTGTTCGCTCTCTGGTAGTTTGTAGACATGCAACACGTTGTTGCCTTGATTCACTTGATCTTGATTGCTACTTTCTCAGTGTATCTCTTTGTCTTCTTTCATGAATTGACAGCCGTGATCGTTTCTTTAGCGGCATTTTGTTCACTACGTTTGGCATACCTCGTTATCGTAAGAATAGACTTGCCACCGACAAGACACCCTGCATCACACAATTAAGACAGGTTGGTACATTGCTGTGTCATTCACCGATGCATATGCATGAATTGGTGAGCGAGGTCAAGCTGGGTCAGCCCCCCTCAGCAACAACAACCTGACGCGTATCCTTCAACACCCACCTGACAGGATGCGCGTGAGAGAGAGACTATCATATCACCTGTTACACAGTGAACATCTCAATTAAGTGCTCTCTTAAAAAAAGTGTACTAAGACATTTCCCTGAGCAGAGAAGGTACAATATATTCTCAACTGAACTCAGTACCTGCGAAACTATAATTTTCTGCAATAAAACAAAACCAACAAAGTGTTTACTTCAGCCCTGCCACTTATCAAATCAAGAACTAATATATATATATATATATATATATATATATATATATATATATATATATATATATATATATATATATATATATATATATATATATATATATATATATATATATATATACATACATATATATACACCTGTATATATATATAGATATAGATATAGATATATATATATATGTAATACTCAGAAATTTCAGAGTAAATTCGAATGCCCTGCCATTGGCAACACTGAGCGTTCAAGGTCGCGGGAGGGAAAAGAGCGCTGCCTGCTCATAGCGAGAGATTGCGGAACTAGGCCTATATGATATTAAATGTAATTTACCGAATTAATAATGATGCGATTCATGAAGTAAGGGACTATTATTGAATTTGAAATTATTATAGATCGTTTATCAGTCTGAATAATGTTACGGGTGTCCCAAGGAGTTATTAGTTAGGCGGAAAATATGTCACGTAGGCCCAAGCTAACGCCTTGAGAGGACACGAGGCGGGCTCTCTCTCAGTCGCGGGGAGGAGTCAAGCAGACAAGACGTCCCTGCGCGTCCGTCACAGAAATAGTCACGTGGCCTAGTCACCTGTGCTGCGCTATTGCAGTATAACAAGTAAGTCTCATTCGATCTCAGACAGGGTTAGATAGGGCAGTGGTAAAGTAAACTAGAGCTAACAGTGAGTTCATTTCAGGGTTTCCGTCAGAACCCACTTGACTGGAGTTGACAGGAGTTGACCGGAGTTGACTGCGAGAGATTGACTGCCGTTTGAGACTGCCGTTGATGATTGAGGGTGGCGATTGTCGCCATTGGACCGATCAGTGTGGGCCTGTCACTGTTTAGCGGGGTAGCAAAGGATCTCTTGAGTGAACGAGTGCTTCCGACAACTAAAACGACGGGACCAGCATCCACAGTGGGTGATCAGTTCTTACCACTCGGGTGCACAACACCACATGTCCCGAGCAGCTTAGTGAAACCCTCTTGCTAACGGGAAGCTAAAGTTTCTCTCAACTGTACAAGGTCTGATTGGCCCACTGCCTTCCGCTTTATGGACGCACTGGGAGTACACTGAGGCTATCTGAGTAAACTAATGGTCACACACTGAGACCGTGAGTCTAGGTCTCTAGGAGATACCTAGAGGAACATCTTCCCTCCCTTATTACGGGTGTAGTTAACACCATTCCTCAGACTGATATTATCTTGACGTGTGTAGTTTAATAGTCCTAAATAATTTTGATAGTATTGTTTTTGAATGTTTGTGCCATTAAGTGGAACCAGAGTGATACTGTGATTTGATTCTTTTAATGCATCGAATTGTTCTTCATAATTCTGATCTCAGGTATAACCTTGTTCCCCAGAGTAGTGGTTAAGTTAGGTTAGGAAGTGTGCATCTGTTGGGGTGCTATTATTTTGTTGAAAGCCCTTAAGGCCTATTCATTGTAGAGTATTTAATTTCTTATTTTTTATTACCATTTCCTCAGTGACTGATATTATTTTGTTGAAAGCCCTTAAGGCCTATTCATTGTAGAGTATTTGATTTCTTATTTTTTATTACCATTTCCTCAGTGACTGATATTATTTTGTTGAAAGCCCTTAAGGCCTATTCATTGTAGAATAGTTAATTTCTTATTTTTTAATACCATTTCCTAAGTGACTGATATTATTTTGTGAAAGCCCTTAAGGCCTGTTTCATGTGTGCAAGTAACATTTCTTAATACTTCAAATTTATTGTTGCCCGTGTTTCTAATAATTTCTATATCATATATAACTTTTATTCCCCAGAGTAGTGTTTTAAGTTTAAGTTAAGAGGTGAGCATATTGGTGTACCATTATTTGATTGTGTTTGTAGTGTTGGAGGGAATATAAGTGTCTAAATTTTACAGTGTGTCTCATTCATCCCAGTCACAGACGCTATCCTTCCACGGGTCACGGACAATTCATTTTGTTTAGTAGATTTAAGTGTTCTTGTGCTGGTTCGGGATTCTTCTCAAAGGGGCGCTTCCACTGCCATTACCATCTATTAATCTTTAATAAACCCCAAGTCAAGTAAGAAAATAAAGTCCAAATAAATTCCGACCGGTTACATATATATATATATATATATATATATATATATATATATATATATATATATATATATATATATATATATATATATATATATATATATATATATATATATATATATATATGCAAGTAAATCACTGTAGGTGCGCGTGATCTAGGTATATGCTGATAACCACAAGGAAAAAAGAAAACACGAAGTTCCCAAGCGCTTTCGTGTAATTCACATCTTCAGGGGTGAGTACAGACTAAAGAGAAATACAAACCAAGGTGTATATATACAGAGGAGGGTGAGACCAGGTCCACAATGGTCAGGTATTAGGTAATGACCCTACTAATCTTTAAATAGCACACAACAGTTGGTGGTCAGGTCAGATGGTCAGGTGACCCGGCCTTCTCACCTGGTCACAAATCTTCTTAATTACAAAACTGTCCAGCTTGTACATGCCGTTACTCAAATTCATGTTGAATGCTTCGGTATGTTTAATAAGACTAGATTCTATGATGTTCCTACTATCAATTGAATTACATGGTAATATTGAGGAGGCATTATCCCAGTCAATGCAGTGCTTGTTATCCCTCAAATGAACAAACAGAGCATTGGATTCCTGGCCTGTCCTAACACTGTATTTGTGTTGTTTAATTCTAGTTGCAAGATCTTTACCTGTCTGGCCTAAGTAAAACATATTACATTCCTTGCAAGAACTTTATAAATGCAACCAATTGTGTTGTTGGGGGAGTTCTTGATTAACATTTGTTTAACAGTGCATGAGTTTTTAAATGCTACATTGACGTTCCAGGTTTTTAGTTGTGAAGGAATGTGTGAGAAATTTTTGTGAAATGGTAATATTAAGATATTCTTATGGTCATGGGTGGGCTTGGGATCAGTTCTATAAAAAGTTTTCTTAGTAATGTTTAGGCATTTGCCTATGAAAGATCTAGGGTATTTAAGGTTTGAGCCAATATTATAGATATATTTATATTCCTCATCAATGCATTCCGGACTGCAAATTCTCAAAGCACGTAAAAACATTGTTGAAAATACTGACTGTTTGACTCTATTATGGTGGGCAGAATAATAATGAATGTATGAACACACATTAGTTGGTTTTCTATAAATACTGAACTTAAAAGTGTTACCTATTCTGTGTATCAGACAGTCTGGGAATGGCAATTTACAGTCTTGCTCTAATTCCACAGTGAACTTGATCGAGGGGGGCTAAGTTCTTAAGTTGTGGCAAGAAAGCTTTTAGGTCCTCATTACATGGCCAGAGACATAATACATCATCAACATTTCTAAACCAGACTGCTGAAGGTGGTAAAATATTACTTAATAGTTTCTTTTCAAAGAATTCCATATATAGGTTGCTTAATACAGGTGAGAGTGGATTACCCATTGCCATACCAAATTTTTTAGCATAATATTCTCCATTGAATTCAAATTTACAATCCTTTATACATAGTTTGATGAGTTCGATGAAGTCGTCTTTCGAGACGGGCAATGAAATATTATCCAGGGAATCTATGAGGAACTCTAGTAAATCATCAACTGGGACCTTGTAAAGAGTGATGTTACATCAAAACTGACCAGTTTAAAATCATAATTAATGTGTAAGTTATTGCGTTTATCAACCAATTCCATATTATTCTTGACATTAATTATGATTTTAAATTGGATAAGAAAAATCTTGATAAAATCACACAGGAAAAGGGAAACAACGGAGCACCTTAGCTTTCGTCTTTATTCAAGACATCTTCAGAGGCAACTCTGAAGATGTCTCTGTTGTTTCCCTTTTCCCGTGTGATTTTATCAATATATATATATATATATATATATATATATGTATATATATATATATATATATATATATATATATATATATATATATATATATATATATATATATATATATATATATATATATATATATATATATAAATATTTCCTTATTTTCCATAACTCATTATAAATATTGTTTGCATTACTCTTTGAGTGGGCATCGTAGTGAGTGTTTATACAGGGAGTGAAGTGTTAAATAGTCCTATACATGGAAACAAATTCCAAGTTGTTGAGCTAACGTCAAATGTTACAGAGATAGTACAAGCAGATAGAATGAAAAAAGTCAGCAGAGAATTAGTAGGGACTCCTAATGTCAGTCAAGTACATCCTACTTCAACTACAACAGTTGCTCAAAAAAATATATCGATAGACAATACATATCTTCAAAAACTACTATCAGCAACCACAAATCTGGAGAGCGATCTGGAGCGCGGTGACAACAGCCTCCTCCCCAGCAGACGTCGTCAAACCTGGAGCCTCAGTTGCCCCACTAGGCAAAGTATTGGTATTAAAAGACGTTGTAACTATCAAATACGAGCTCCATGACTTAATGCGCATGCCAGTGCATCTGAGGTCGATAGCTATCCACATTGAAACAGCTATGCAAACCTTGGAAGATCTCGAACAACAATCTACAGTCTTTACAAAAATCCGTCATACCATCTCTCTTCAACACGACCGTATGAATAGTCTACTCAAACGAGTAAGGTATTTCGAGAGAACGCTCCCTGTATCTCGTGAAGACATCGGGAAAAATTTACATTCTCAGCGGCGTCAAAAACGGGGTCTATTTAATTTTGTAGGATTAATAAGTAACACATTGTTTGGTACGGCAACCGCCGAAGATGTGGCCAAACTAGGAAATAAAATGATTGCAGTTTCAGACGTGGTTAGGAAACAAAATAGGGCCATTGCACAGTCCTACAAGGCAATAAAAACTCTGACCTCTCATTTGAATGATATTGTTGAACGAACTAATCAACTAACACAAATGGTCGAGTGATTCATTCGGTCAGAATCTACACTGTAATGGCAACTCTGATTATCTGAATACATGCATGCTGCTGAGGCCTCTGTACAGTCTTTCATAGAAACCAGTAATAGGCTCATTGCTGATCTTGTAAATGCAGGGCTAGGACGTATTGACGCACAACTGTTGCCGGTTCATCAACTAATTGCCGCGTTGCATATATCTGAAACTAATTATCATCTAACTTCTATCTTTCAGGAGCATGAAGTGGAATATTATTATCCCTTATTAGAAGTAACATTAACGCACAGGGAAATACTAATACACATTCCACTAAAATCACAAAAAGATTAATGCATGATATTTGGAACTATTTCCACTAAAAGTGAATGAGGGAATATTAATTCTGAACAAACAAACTGAACTAATAGTAGTATCAGAGGATTTTTCATTAGTTGCTGTGGCTAAGCATGAAGTCCTAAATCATTGTAAATCAACATATTTGCATCTGCATGCTTGTCCGGCGTATGCTTTCGCATGCACTTGGGCCGCGGAAGCTTCATGTGAATTAGCTTTGTTACAAACTAATGCCTACAGCTCTACAACAATGTGTATGCACTCCAATACCACATAGGTTAGTGTTTCACGCACATGTCAATAATGTGCAATATTTCTTTTTCCCGAATCAAACCAGTGTGATACTTATATGTCAGGATGTAGGCAAACATTTAATGGTAGTAGGTTATCATATTGAACCAGTCTATTGTGAAATTAGCAGTAATTCAATCACAACCTTGCCTACTCGTCATCATCTTGCATTTGTCACAAATATTACTTCTGAGCTGATTCCCATGCCATTTCCCTTAAATAAAAGTTTAAGAAATCTCCATATTGTTTCTGATAAGCTTAACCTCCTATCTTATAATAATGAGACACAGTTTCCTGACTTAAAGGATTCTCTTCTTTTATACTTATAATACCTACCATCATATTTATCAGTTCCATGAGTGTTATGATAATTTGTTACAGGAAGATTTCTTCTTGGTATACAATAGTTTCTAAGAAATTTTTTTGGGAAGGAATTGCAAAAACATATACAGTAAACGACGAGAAAGTATCTGTAAGCACACCTTTTTGTAACAAGGTTAGGTACACCTACGTTTTAATCCGTGAGGACATAGGTTGGAGGTGACCGAGCGGTGTAACAGCACAATTTGTTAATACAAATGTATATTACCAATATATTCACCAAGTCATTCACCGATGTGTATGCATGAATTGTTGAGCGAGGTCAAGCTGGGTCAGCGCCTCTCAGCAACAGCATCCTGACACGTATCCTGCAAGTCCCGCTTGACAGGATGTGCGTGAGAGAGAGACTATCATATCACCTGTTACCCAGTGAGCATCTCACTTAAGTGCTTTCTTATAAAAGTGTAAGACATTTTCCTGAGCAGAGAAGGTACAATATACTCTCAACTGAGCTCAGTACCTGTGAAACTAGATTTTTCTACAATAAAACAAAACCAACAAAGTGTTTACTTCAGCCCTGCCACTTATCAAATCAAGAACTAATGAGTATGTACAAACTGGTCAATTTTGTAATTAAGAAGATTTGTAACCAGGTGAGAAGGTTGGGTCAACTTACACTCTCACCTGCTTACCGATGGCTGTGGTGCTTTTTAATGATTAGAAGGGTCATTACGTAGTACCTGACCATTGTGGACCTGTTCTCACCCTCCTCTATACATATACCTTGTTTTGTACTTCTCCTTAGTCTGTACTCACCCCTGAAGATGTGAATTACACGAAAGCGCTTGGGAACTTTGTGTTTTCTTCTTTCCTTGTGGTTATCAGCATATATATATATATATATATATATATATATATATATATATATATATATATATATATATATATATATATATATATATATATATATATATATATACATACACATACATATATATATATATACAATACATACATATATATGTAACCGGTCGGAATTTACTGGACTTTATTTTCTCACTTGACTTGGGGTTTATTAAAGATTAATAGATGGTAATGGCAGTGGAAGCGCCCCTTTGAGAAAAATCCCGAACCAGCACAAGAACACTTAAATCTACTAAACAAAATGAATTGTCCGTGACCCGTGGAAGGATAGCGTCTGTGACTGGGATGAATGAGACACACTGTAAAATTTAGGCACTTATATTCCCTCCAACACTACAAACACAATCAAATAATGGTACACCAATATGCGCACCTCTTAACTTGAACTTAAAACACTACTCTGGGGAATAAAAATTATGCATGATATAGAAATTATTGGAAACTCAGGCAACAATAAATTTGAAGTATTAAGAAATGTTGCTTGCACACATGAAACAGGCCTTAAGGGCTTTCAACAAAATACTATCCAGCACTGAGAAAATGGTATTCAAAAATAAGAAATTAATAAATCTACAATGAATAGGCCTTAAGGGCACTCAACAAAATTATATCATCCCAACAGATGCACACTTCCTAACCTAACTTAACCACTACTCTGGGGAACAAAGGTTATACCTGAGATCAGAATTATGAAGAAAAATTAGATGCATTAAAAGAATCAAATCACAGTATCACTCTGGTTCCACTTAGTGACACAAACATTCAAACAACAATACTATCAAAATTATTTAAGAAATATTAAACCACACACGTCAAGATAACATCAGTAACTGAGAAATGGTATTAACTACACACAAATATAGTCATTATTATTGATTTGTTACTGGGTCCACCAATACTCGTGAACCATGCTCCACCCAACTCAACATACATCCGTAATAAGGGAGATAAAATGTTCCTCTAGTTATCCCCTAGAATCATGGTCTCAGTGTGCGACCCTGTATCACTCAGCTGGCCTCACTTTGCCCCCAGTACATCCATGAAACGGAAGGGAGTGAGCAAATCAGACCTTGTACCGTTGAGAGAAGCTTTAGCTTCCCGTTAGCAAGAGGGTTTCACTAAGCTGCTCGAGACATGTGGTGTTGTGAGCCGAGGTAAAGGAGGCTGATGACCCCAACGATCGTCCCGTCGTCAGCTGGGCACCCAGACGGCTAGATTCCCTCAAGAGATCCTTTGATACCCGGCAAAACAGTGACAGGCCTACACTGATCGGTCCAATGGCGACAATCGCCACCCTCAATCATCAACGGCAGTCTCAAACGGCAGTCAATCTCTCGCAGTCAAACTCCGGTCAAGTGGGTTCTGACGGAAACCCTGAAATGAACTCACTGTTAGCTCTTGTTAACTTTACCACTGCCCTATCTAACCCTGTCTGAGATCGAATGAGACTTACTTGTTATACTGCAATAGTGCAACACAGGGGACTAGGCCACGTGACTATTTCTGTGACGGACGCGCAGGGACGTCTTGTTTGTCTGAATGCTTCCCCGTGACTGAGAGAGAGCCCACCTCGTGTCCTCTCAAGGCGTCAGCTTAGGCCTACGTGACATATTTTCCGCCTAACTAATAACTCCTAGGGACACCCATAACATTATTCAGACTGATAAACGATCTATAATATTTTCAAATTCAATAATAGTCCCTTAACTTCATGAATCGCATCATTATTAATTCAGCAAATTACATTTAATATCATATAGGCCTAGTTCCACAACCTCTCACTATGTGCGGGAAGCGCTCTCTTCCCTCAGACGACCTTGAATGCTCAGGATCGCTAATGGCGGGGCATTTGAAATTACTCTGAAATTTCTGAATATTACATATATATATATATATATATATATATATATATATATATATATATATATATATATATATATATATGCAGGAAAGAAGCAAATGGGCCATGCCAGGGCAGCCTCTGAGATGTCTTGAACAAGCCAGGTGCTCACGTTGTTACTTTTCATTATGTTGAATTCACGTTTTCATTGTGGATCTACATGATATATATATATATATATATATATATATATATATATATATATATATATATATATATATATATAGATCCACAATAGAAACGTAAATAAGATAAATCTTAACAAAATCACAGAAGAAAAAGGGAAACACTGGAGCACCTTAGCTTTCGTTTTTATTCAAGACATCTTCAGAGGCAACTGAATTACAAGGACTGAGAAAGGCTTATGTACACAGGATGATTTTCTATAACATGAAGTCAGGTCAAAAACATAGCAACCACTAATCCACACACCAACACCACCGCAAACATAAGATGATCTAAAAAGAAAGGGCGACGTAACTAGTCATGCTTAGTTAGGTAAAAAATATGACTCACTAATCATCTATCCTACATCTACCTCGAATGCTTTCAAAGCATTTTTAACCTTGGTCCACTGACAAATAAATTGGTGTAATATATTATCAGTTTTGTATTGGCCATCACTAAGGTTTATGGAATTCAATTCTCTAATCAAGCTTGCTTCAACCAGAAGTCTGTCTGTAACAGGTGATGATTTTTATACTTCTAAACTGTTTCTCCATTCTATGGGGTGATTATTGTTCCTTATATGAACGAACAGTGCACTGCTTTCAGAAGCTGTTCAAATATTGTACTTGTGTTGCTTAATAATGAGTTGCAATGGTCTCCCAGTCTGACCTACATAATTTCCATTAAAATTGCTACATGGAATGCAGTAAACACTTCCATTTACATTCAAGGTTGGGCTATTCTTAATTAATATATTAGTATTAGTTGAGTCATACTTAAAAACAACATTAATGTTTAATAAATTAAGGTATTGAACTAACGGGGCAAATTCATTGAGATAAGGTAGAGTCAAAATATTCTTAAATGTAATAACTTACCCTGTTTGAGTAGAATGAAAATATTTCTTAGCCCTTTTAAAACAATGATAAAAAAACTTTGAAGGGTACCCAAGTTTTAGTGCAATGGACTGAATGTGTTGCAGTTCTTCATCAATAAATTCAGGGTCACAAATTCAGTTGCCTCTGAAGATGTCTTGAATAAAGACGAAAGCTAAAGTGCTCCATCTTCAGGGGTAAGTGCAGACTAAGGAGGAATACATAACAAGGCAAATATATATACAGTAGAGGAAGGTGAGATCAAGTTCACAATAGTCAGCTTATTAGGTAGTGACCCTACTAATCTTCAAAAAGCACCGCAGCAGTCCGGAGTCAGGTCAGAGGGTAAGATGACCCAACCTTCTCACCTGGCTACAAATCTTCTAATTACGAAATTATCCAGTTTGTACATACCATTACTCAAATTCATGTTGACGCATTCGGTATGTTTAATTAAACTGGATTCTATAATGTTCCTACTGTCAATTGAATTACAAGGTAATATTGAGGAGGCATTATCCCAGTCAATGCAATGCTTATTATCCCTCAAATGAACAAACAGAGCATTGGATTCCTGGCCTGTCCTAACACTATATTTATGTTGTTTAAGTCTAGTTACAAGATCTTTACCTGTCTGGCCTAGGTAAAGCATATTACATTCCTTGCAAGGAACCGTATAAAAGGAGCCACCTGTATTGTTGGGGGAGTTCTTGATTAACATTTGTTTAACAGTGCATGAGTTTTTAAATACCACATTGACGTTCCTGGTTTTTAGTTGTAAAGGAATTTGAGAGAAATTTTTGTGAAATGGTAATACTAAGAGACTCTTATGGTCATGGGTGGGCTTGGGATCGGTTCTGATCTGCCTATCAGAATGGAATAATTTGTAACCTGCAATTTAGTATTCGATAGGTAACTCACGTGAGTCTAGGTTTATCTATGTTTCGGTGAATGCTTTTATATCGATTTTTTCGGTACATGCCAACGCCCTTATTTCATCCATTTTGTTTCTCATACTTCTACTGTTTGCATAGTAGACATTTTAGTTAGTCGTGTTCTGAGTCCCCTCTTTGTTGCGTTTAGATTTTAACTCCCTGCCTAATTTAGTTTTGTTTTAATTCCCTAGCACTATTTCCCTGTAACCTTTCACTTTGTCTACCCCCTTCCACTACAGTCACCTCCACCCCCGTGCTCGTATGTTCTCCTCGCAGTTTAAAGACTTCGACATCTTTTGAACTTCCCTCTCGAGAGAACCAGCCAGGGTTGCCAACCCATCCCTAGACAGATGCACCCCATCCCTAGCATAAGGGTCCCTTCTGCCGTAGAAGTTGTCCCAGTTGTCAATGAATGGGACTGATATTGACTTGCAATATCTGTCAAGACGGCTGTTGACACCAACTGCCCTTGACAACCAATCATTGCCAACTCTCCTTCTAGGCAGGACACCACATATGATAGGGATCCATCCCTTTGTCCTGAACTTATGAAGAAGCTCCTCACTCCTACACCGGCCAGTATCATTGCCTCGTGCACTGGGACAGATAATGGGTTTATCCCATTACCAGACAAGATATTGTCCATCCTGTCACCTATATCTCCCACCCCAGCTCCTGGCAAACACACCCTTATCCTATTTTTGTTTTTACCACAAAAACCTCTGTTCAGGTACCGTACCTGGGATTCTCCAATAATTAAGGTTTTCGTACCTTCCTTGTCAGCCTTGTCCCTGACTATGCTTATGTCCAATTCGTCTATCAAAGGACTGAGAGAGCTGGTACACTTAGCTGCTGTTGTCTTATCCTTGGTGTGTTTTTTTACCACCAGTTTGGTCGTCTCTCTCCTCACAACCTTCCATTCGCCTGAGTTTCGTCAGACACGGGCTTTCCTTGTCTCGTTTCTTCCTTCATCCTCGCTATCACTTCCTTTAATTTCAAGATTTCTTCCTTAGCCTCCAAGTTTTCTTCCTTTGCCCTCAAGATTTCTTCCTTGGCCCTCTCTAACTCGGCCCTCTGAAGGGCACAGCCCTGTTCACAAGTAGCACTAGCCATTACTGACAATTAATCCCCGGGAGCTAAGCCGGCCATGACCTTTCCTCTAGTGAGGTCAGAACACAGATATCTAAATCTGGTTAGTGTAATCAAGGTTGTTTCATAGATACTTTAGTGTCGTAGTTTCTCACCGACTGTCAATTGTAAATAACACTTGAAGCTGTATGCTGTGTGTGTGTTTCACGAGATTCTAAGTGAGTTCAAATTCGCTTTTTCTAACGTCCCCGACTCGTGTTTACAGTGTAAAGTAACAATCAATAATTTCTTAAACAAAATAGTAGTGAGCATCTCCTGATATACTCCTTAAATGTTATTAAATATTACTAAATACTAGAAATTGACTGATTAAATTTTACGCAACATTATCACAAATATTTATGACCGATGTTACAACTTTTCGTGACTCATCAATACTCTGAACCTCTTGCGGAGATTCACAATAATTTTAATGTCATATTGGTTAGTCAGTCCTACGTGAGAAGATAGAAACTGATATTAAAATAGAAGAGTTTTGTTGCCTGATTGCCTGAGTGCCATCCTCTTATGTTGCGTTACCTGGAGTGACATCCTGTTGTGTTATGTTACCTGAGTGACATCCTATCGTGTTGTGTTACCTGCGTGACATCCTCTTGTGTTGTGTTGCCTGAGTTTCCTAAGTGGCATCCTCTTGTATTGTGTTGCCTGAGTGACATCCTATTGTGTTGTGTTGCTTGAGTGACACCCTCTTGTGTTGTGAGTATCGAGAGTAACTGAGGAACCTACTCTGTTGCTCACACTAAAATATTATGTAATTGAGGCGTTGAATTGGTGCTGTGGGATCAGTTTCTGTACTTTAATGTGGATATACTCTCCACAATTAACCTCATATAACCTCTTAACGTTTAACAACTCTGGTGCTGTGCTTTACAAACATCATTTACACGACATATTCTTTATACTCTCAGCATAAACAGCATCACAGCAGCAGTGTTTAACAAGTGTCGAAAATACAAAACAGAAAATGTTGGGCGACGAGGAAAATATGAAGAGTGAGACAGAGTTTAACTGCCAATACATGTTATATTGATTACGTCATCCGGCTCCCCAATTGTTATTTCTATTATACGTGCACGACACAGCACATCAGTTTTCCTTTTAGTATTTTCCTTAAAAAATATCATAACCCTCGTTTGAACGGTATAGCGCCTAATACAATCAGGACAATGAAATTTTATTGAAAAGTTGAACCTTTGACAGCGTTAACTTGACGAGAAACACAAAATAAGATTTGATAGCCGAAATAATATTGGCCCTTCAATCCTCATATCAAATTTAGTTCCGATATTTATGGATTTTTTCCTAACAGAGAATATTGCGATATAAAACATTCAACCGAAACAAATATTGTACATGTGAGGTCAAAAATTCTTTGAACACTTGGTACTATCTGGCATTTACTTGTGTTATTGTTAATGAGTGGTGAACGCTGCCTTTCATTAATAACATGAGAAATACACAAAAAGACATAAAACAAATTATGTAAATAGTTATTAAAACCATATTTCCTTTACTTACTTGACCCTCAAATAGACGACAACAGATATTGTCAAAACCGTCAGGGAATTTTGTCCACAAATGTAGAAATCCAATACTGGAATATTTAAGAATATCAATATTTTGTATATATTTGGGGTAAAAAGAAAGTACACTATGCCTTATATCCCTTTGTTGTGTATTTTTTTCATAAATTTTCAACTTACTCTATATTTTTTAGTGTGGTTGTAATTCATGCATCACTTGAAGTGAACCAAAACTAAAAGTAGATACATAATGTGCATTCTCGTTCTCTTGTGTTGCTGATAATTAATCAATTGTTTCTCCTTTTCGCTGTTAAAATATTACAGAAATTTCCCCACATGCCTAACCAGCCTCCAACCATTAATGGATTATCACGTCCTGGGCGGCCACTACAGCTATATGACCCAGGTAACAGCAGGTGGGTCAACATGCTGTCATGGGACGCTGATTTGTGTTATTCTTCCTACCGTTGTCTTGAAGGTGATATCAACAGTATTTGGATTAAATTCAGGCTTTAGAGTCTGTTTCTTTCAATTCTTAACTTCATTCGCTAGTAATTTTCGGTATTCAAAAGTAATGATTCTGTGAATAAAAGTTATGAAATTTAATATTCATACGACCAATGAGCACTTGTTGCTACGCCTTAGTTTCTCAATCCTGTCATGGCGGTCATTATCATACATTCATAAAAAAGAATCCCCAAATTTAGAATAAAGGTCTTATTTTTCGATGACCCTGTATACGTAAGTCTGTTTGAATCTACTGTTAAATGAAGGCAGCAACACTTGATAATAGAGAGCTTCCAAGCAAGAAAATCAAAGCGAGAAGACAAATAAACAAACAAATAAACAAAATAACCACTGAGCCACTGAGTAGTTCCCTTGATCTTCACACAGCACTTGTAGGAAGAGCAGGAGAGGGAGTGTTCAACAGCTGTATAGAGTCATAAGAATTGGTGGAGTTTGTGACAGTGAGACTTTGGACTTATATAGTGCCAGCTGTGAGAGACGTAAGCAACACACAGGGGACAATTACTGATGTAGACCATATTGTTGAGACTAGCGACGGGAGTGTAGGAACAGAAATGGTGGTGTAGGGTGGAAGGGTTGGTGAAGGGAGAGAGGGAAAGGTGAAGAGTGGAATGATAGAGGAAGGGGTGAGGAAGGAAGGAGTGGGAGAGGCGAGGAAAGAAGAAGTGGGAGGGGTGATGAGGATAGGGTTGGAGGTAGGGATAGGGGGAGAAGTGCAAGGGGAAGGGGAAGGGGTGGAAGGCAGAATGAGGAAAAGGGGTGAGAGGGGAAAGGATGGAGGAAAGGGGAGGAGGGGTGGGAAGATCAGAGAGGAAATGGGTGTTAGGGTGAAGGGGGACCTACTGTTATTGTGAAGAATTTACTAAAGCTTAGCAAATGTCAATTACGCATCCCGGTAAATTTTCAACACAAATTATATTACTTTTAACATAAACAAGAATAAGCTAACTTTGTTATGCTTATATGTAAATCATTTAATAAGAACCAACTCAACATTGATACAGATGCAGGGATGTTACAGCTTGTGGGCAAGATAGATAAACAGATAATACTAGAAATGTAAGCCTGCCAAAAAAGTATCGTGATTCTTATCGTACTTTATGTTCTGGAACGTAGAATTAAATATTTTGATATATATATATCCTGGATATGATGATGTGTTGGTATGTCAGCTCTCCTTACCCGATACTTCCTTATGCTAGAGATACGAATAATTTAGTGGGTGTCCATGGATGTTTCGTTTCCGCGTGTGTCTTCCATCTCGTTTCGATAACTAATGGAGAATGAATTCTGTTTCGTTTGCGTAACAAAGTAGTCGAATCCAACTTGCAACCCATGAACCGAGAATATCATTCATATTTCAAGATCCTCTAAATAAGAAGACTTTGAATTAATTGATGCGACCAAAAGTTAGAGGAGAAATTGTTAAGTCATGTATTGCAATGTTGCAGTGGGCCAAATGGCACACAAAATTACCAAAGATGCTCAAGGGTTCAGTTGAAATTCGATAAGGCCCTCATTAATTAAGTGCAGCTTTGGTTCAGGGTCTTGAAATTATACAACATTTTATTAGTTTAATGGTTAAAATGTATATGCACAATATAAAGTATAGACATGGGATTGGTTAACTTAATATGACAATACTTTTAAGTTTATGTGAGTATAGATAACAAACAACAGATGGAGCAGGTTCGTTGACTGATTCAAAGGAGGGCTAGGGTTCACATTTCAAGATTTTACATTACACATAATGAATTAAGGTAATTTACTGTGAATAATAATGTCAGTGTGGCACTTTGCATGACAAAAGATCATTTAATATAAACTAAACTTGTGTACAGTACGGTACATCATAATCTGGCCATTGAACATATATAACACAATTACACAACCAATGGTCACCTAATCTAATCACTAGAGCAATATTATTATACAAAACCTGAGTAAGTGGTCCCCAAGTTTTACAAATGTACAGTATTTCTGCCATCCTGAAAGTCCGGACTGTGTCTGACTCCTCACCGGTGTAGCAATTTTAAATGAAGTGTTAGGTTTAAATGAAATGCCAGACGTACGACTCATTCGGACGGACAGCGAACAGTGGTAGGTTGCTTGGCCGTTGCTCCAAGCCTCCAGAGTCTGCCTTACTGCAGCTCACATGACATGTACGTGCTTATATGTTTAATTATATTAATACATTTTAGTTTTGTAGGGTAGGAGAGCGCATGTTGAGTTTAGTGAGTGTTAGTTACCCTTAGGTCAGGATGATATATATGTATATATACCGTATATATATGTATATATAAATAAATATATATATATATATTTATATATATATATATATGTATATATATATATATATATATATATATATATATATATATATATATATATATATATATATATATTATATATATATATATATATATATATATATATATATATATATATATATATATATATATATATATATATATATATATATATATATATATATATATATATATATATATATAATAATAACCGGTCAGATTTACTGGACTTTAATTTCTCCATGACTTAGGGTTTTATTAAAAATTAATAGATAGTAATGGCGATTAGGCCCCTTTGAGAAAAATTTGAGACAGCACAAGAACACTTAAATCTACTAACAAAATGAATTGTCCGTGACCGTGGAAGGATAGCGTCTGTGACTGGGATGAATGAGACACACTGTAAAAATTTAGACACTTATATTCCCTCCAACACTACAAACACAATCAAATAATTGTACACCAATATCTTTGTACCTCTTAGCAAACTTAAGAAACACTATAAAGGGGAATAAACGTTACATATACATGATATAGAGGTAGTAGAAACACGAGGCAACAATAAATTTGAAGTAGTAAATGTTGCTTACACATGAAACAGGCCTTAGGGCTTTCACAAAATAATATCAGTCACTTAGGAAATGGTATTAAAATTAGAAATTAACTTCTCTACAATGAATAGGCCTTAAGGGCTTTCAACAAAACAATATCAGTCACTGAGAATGGTAATAAATAAGAAATTAAATACTCTACAATGAATAGGCCTTAAGGGCACTCAACAAAATTATAGCACCCCAACGGATGCACTTCCTAACCTAACTTAACCACTACTCTGGGAACAAGGTTATACCTGAGATCAGAATTATGAAGAACAATTAGATGCATTAAAAGAATCAAGTACAGTATCACTCTGGTTCCACTTAATGGCCTAAACATTCAAAAAACACTACTATCAAATTATTTAAGAAATATTAAACTACACAAGTCAAGATAATATCAGTAACTGAGAAATGGTATTAACTACACCCGTACTAAGGAAGATAAAATGTTCCTCCTAAGGTATCTCCCTAGAGTCCTAGACTCCTGGTTTCAGTGTGTGACCATTAATATACTCAGATAGCCTCGTGTACTCCCAGTGCGTCCATGGGAAGGAAGAGAGTGAGCCAATCAGACCTTGTGCAGTTGAGGAGCTTTAGCTTCCGTTAGCAGAAGGGTTTCACTAAGCATTTCGAGGCATGTGGTGTTGTGAGCCGACGTCAACTGGGCACCCAGACGGCTAGGTCCCTCAAGAGATCCTTTGGTACCCCGAAACAGTGACAGGCCTACACTGGTCGGTCCAATGGCGACAATGCGCCACCCTCAATCATCAGCGGCGGTCTCAGCGGCAGTCAATCTCCTGCTGATCAACTCGGTCAACTCCAGTCAGAGTGGGTTCTGACGGAAACCCTGGGAAATGAACTCACTGTTAGCTCTAGTTTACTTTACCACTGCCCTATCTAACCCTGTCTGAGATCGAATGAGACTTACTTGTTATACTGCAATAGCGCAGCACAGGTGACTAGGTACGTGACTATTTCTATGACGGACGCGCGGGCGTCTTGTCTGCTTTCGACTCCTCAGCGACTGAGAGAGCCCGCCCTCGTGTCCTCTCAAGGCGTTAGCTTGGAGCCCTCGTGACCTCTTTTCCACCCAACTAATAACTCCTTGGGACACCGTAACATGCTTCAGACGATAAACGATCTATAATAATTTCAAATTCAATAATAGTCCCTTACTTCATGAATCGCATCATTATTAATTCGGTAGAATTACATTTAATATCATATAGGCCTAGTTCGCAATCTCTCGCTATGAGCAGGCAAGCTCTTTTCCCTCCCACATGACCTTGAACGCTCCGGTGTGGCCAATGGCGGGGCATTCAGAAGTACTCTGAAATTTCCTGAGTATTACAATCGGCCCCAAAAATAAGACAGCACTGTCCTCATGTGCTGAGAAACCATACCTTACGACCCCTAAAAATTTGTTCTAAGGACTGCATCTCACCCCTTTAACGTGCCTTGCTAAATGCAGCATTTGTCTTCTCTTCTCCTTTTCTCTCCGCTAACACTCCGACCCCCTAAAGAAACAGCACTGCCCTCATGTGCTGAGACAACATACATACGACCCCTAAAAATTTCTAGAAACTGCATCTTACCCCTTTTGCTAAGCGCAGCATTCCGTCTTCTCTTCTCTCCTTTTCTCTCCGCTAACACTTTCGACCCCCTAAAGGAAACCTTTGCCCTCATGTGCTGAGAGAGAACAACAGAACCCCACCTTCAACTCTGTACTATTCCACTCGCAGCTAACAACTCCATTTCTTTCCTAGCCCAACTCAACCCAACCAGAACATCACCCTCCCTTTTGCCTGGCCCTTAACTAGAGAACCAATGTCAAAGAGTGTACCAGCCCAAAACAAACATGCTCTCCTTTTGGCCTGGCCCTTGAACTAGAAGGAACCAGTGTCAAAAAATACTCGATCCATCTCCAACATGCTCTCCTTTTGCCTGGCCCTTGAACTAAGAGGAACCAGTGTCAAAAAATACACAGTCCAAACAAACATGCTCTCCCTTGCCTGGCCCTTGAGCTAAGACCAGTGTCAAAAACAATACTCAGTCAAAACAAACATACTCTCCCCTTTGCCCTGGCCCTTGAGCTAAGAGGAACCAGTGTCAAAACCACACAGTCCAGCTCATATGCTCTCCTTTGCCTGGCCCTTAATTTCTAAGAGGCCAGTGTCCAAAAACAATACACAGTCAAACAAACATGCTCTCTCCTTTTGCCTGGCCCTTGAGCTAAGAAGGGAACCAGTGTCAAAAAATACTCAGTCCACGTCTCTCTCGAACCTCATGCCGGCAGACCAACCCTCTGACAATGTACCAGTCCATATTAGTGAGGCCCTGGACATTGCAACCGTACTCTCAATCCCGCTCACTGACAGCAACTCAATCCCGCTCATGACAGCAACCACTACTCAGCACATCTGGCCTAACCATCTCTCCAATCCCTCTGCCCTACTCACAACTCCTCCAACTCACCCCCTACAACCTGCCTTTTCTCATTACCATGCACCCTAAACTGTAATCCGGTCGGCTTCGTCTTGTCTCTCAGCTGGAGGGCTTTCGATCAACCTCTCCTGAACTACTTACGTACCCCTATATTTCCCACTTGGACCTCACACACTTCCTTGACTGCTGGGCGTGGTGCCTGACATTCACCCCTTGTTTCCTCCTGAACCTTGCCGTTGAATGTGTGCGAGACTCCCACTTGAACCTGTTTACCTGTGTGATAATCCCTCTTTGAGTCTCCGAACTCCTCTCTCAGCTGTACCAAGGTCCTGCGGCCCGTCTCTCTTCCTCCTCATACACATCTCTACTGTCAAGCCTAACCAACTCAGTCCGGGCACAAGGATGAGCATCAGTCTTGAGTTCAATCCCTACCATTACTAACCAACACATGATGGCGTTCATTATCCCAGCCACAGTACTATCAGTCACGACATTAAAAACTACGCTCTGCTACCATTTGTAACGGTCGGAATTTACTGGACTTTTTAATTTCTCACTTGACTTGGGTTCTATTAAAATTAATAGATGGTAATGGCGGTGGAAAACCCCTTTGAGAAAAATCCCAAACCAGCACAAGAACACTTAAATCTACTAACAAAATGAATTGTCCGTGACCCGTGGAAGGATAGCGTCTGTGACTGGGATGAATAGGATACACTGTAAAAATTTAGACACTTACATTCCCTCAAACACTTCAAACACAATCAAATAATTGTACACCAATATGTACCTCTTAACTTAAGAATTTAAACACTACTCTGGGGAATAAAAGTTATACATGATATAGAAATTATTAGAAACACAGGCAACAATAAATTTGAAGTATTAAGAAATGTTGCTTGCACACATGAAACAGGCCTTGGGGCTTTTCACAAAATAATATCAGTCATAGGAAATGGTATTAAAAATTAAGAAATTAACTACTCTACAATGAATAGGCCTTAAGGGCTTTCAACAAAACAATATCAGTCACTGAGGGAAATGGTAATAAAAATAAAAATTAAATACTCTACAATGCTGGAATAGGCCTTAAGGGCACTCAACAAATTATAGCACCCCAACAGATGCACACTTCCTAACCCTAACTTAACCACTACTCACTGGGAACAAGGTTATACCTGAGATCAGAATTATGAAAAACAATTAGATGCATTAAAAGAATCAAATCACAGTATCACTCTGGTTCCACTTAATGACACAAACATTCAAAAAACAATACTATCAAAATTATTTAAGAAATATTAAACTACACACGTCAAGATAATATCAGTAACTGAGACATGGTATTAACTACACCCGTACTAAGGAAGATAAAATGTTCCTCTAGGTATCTCCTAGAGTCCTAGACTCACGGTCTCAGTGTGTGACCATTAATATACTCAGATAGCCTCAGTGTACTCCCAGTGCGTCCATGGGCAAGAAGAGAGTGAGCCAATCAGACCTTGTGCAGTTGAGAGGAGCTTTGGCTTCCCGTTAGCAAGAGGGTTTCACTAAGCGGCTCGGGACATGTGGTGTTGTGAGCCGACGCGTTGAGAGCCGTCCGGGTGGACGGCTAGATTCCCTCAAGAGATCCTTTGGTACCCCGCTAAACAGTGACAGGCCTACACTGATCGGTCCAATGGCGACAATCGCCACCCTCAATCATCAACGGCAGTCTCAAACGGCAGTCAATCTCTCTCAGTCAACTCCGGTCAACTCCAGTCAAGTGGGTTCTGACGGAAACCCTGAAATGAACTCACTGTTAGCTCTAGTTTACGTTACCACTGCCCTATCTAACCCTGTCTGAGATCGAATGAGACTTACTTGTTATACTGCAATAGCGCAGCACAGGTGACTAGGCCACGTGACTATTTCTGTGACGGACGCGCAGGGACGTCTTGTCTGCTTGACTCCTCCCCGCGACTGAGAGAGAGCCCGCCTCGTGTCCTCTCAAGGCATTAGCTTGGGCCTACGTGACATATTTTCCGCCTAACTAATAACTCCTAGGGACACTCGTAACATTATTCAGACTGATAAACGATCTATAATAATTTCAAATTCAATAATAGTCCCTTACTTCATGAATTGCATCATTATTAATTCGGTAAATTACATTTAATATCATATAGGCCTAGTTCCGCAATCTCTCGCTATGAGCAGGCAGCGCTCTTTTCCCTCCCGCGACCTTGAACGCTCAGTGTGGCCAATGGCGGGGCATTCGAAATTACTCTGAAATTTCTGAGTATTACATATATATATATATAGATAGATACAATCAACACCTCAACCCGCCAGGATTCGAACCCACGGCCCCACGAGCCCATGACTGCGACCGGGGAACGCTAACCACTGGACCACAAGGATACTAAGCAGTCCTACTGTAGACTTTGTTATATTTCACACAAAGCTTGTTCAACGAGCTTAAGGTGCCGTGAACCTCTAATGGGGACTACCCGTATCACATAGGTGGTCAGAGTAACGTTTTACCAAATCCGGCTTCGAAACACGAGGATCCATATATATTTCATTAGCCCAATGAAGCACCCGGACTTCTACATACAATCAACACCTCAACCCGTCAGGACTCGAACCCAAGGCCCACGAGCCCATGACTGTGACCGGGGAACGCTAACCACTGCACCACCAGGATACTAAAAAGCAGTCCTAGACTTTCTTATATTTCACACAATATATATATATATATATATATATATATATATATATATATATATATATATATATATATATATATATATAATATATATATATATATATATATATATATATATATATATATATATATATATATATATACATATATATATATATAAGAGAGTTTATTAATCTTTCAGGTGAGTACAGACTGTACTCACCCCTGAAGATGTGAATTACACGAAAGCTGGGAACTTCGGTGTTTTCTTCTCCTTGTGGTTATCAGCATATACCTAGATCACGCCACCTGCTGAGTGATTTACTTGCATATATATATATATATATATATATATATATATATTATATATATATATATATATATATATATATATATATATATATATATATATATATTATATATATATATGTAATATTCAGAAATTTCAGAGTAATTTCGAATGCCCCGCCATGGGCGATACTGAGCATTCAAGATCGTGGGAGGGAAGAGAGCGCTCCCTGCACATAGCGAGAGTTTGTGGAACTAGGCCTATATGATATTAAATGTAATTTGCCGAATTAATAATGATGCGATTCATGAAGTTAAGGGACTATTATTGAATTTGAAATTATTATAGATCGTTTATCAGTCTGAATAATGTTACGGGTGTCCCAAGGAGTTATTAGTTCGGCGGAAAATATGTCACGTAGGCCTAAGCTAACGCCTTGAGAGGACGCGACGCTGGCTCTCCCTCAGTGACGGGGAGCACTCAGACATACAAGACGTCCCTGCGCGTCAGTCACAGAAATAGTCACGTGGCCTAGTCACCTGTGCTGCGCTATTGCAGTATAACAAGTAAGTCTCATTCGATCTCAGACAGGGTTAGATAGGGCAGTGGTAAAGTAAACTAAAGCTAACAGTGAGTTCATTTCAGGGTTTCCGTCAGAACCCACTTGACAGGAGTTGACCGGAGTTGACCGGAGTTGACTGCGAGAGATTGACTGCCGCTTGAGACTGCCGTTGATGATTGAGGGTGGCGATTGTCGCCATTGGACCGATCAGTGTAGGCCTGTCACTGTTCAGCGGGGTACCAAAGGATCTCTTGAGTGAACGAGTGCTCCCGACAACTAAAACGACACGGGACCAGCATCAGCAGTGGGTGATCAGTTCTTACCACTCGGGTGCACAACACCACGTGTCCTCGGTCAGCTAGAAGTGTTACCTACTGGCCATAGACACCTGCTGGCGTTCTCTCTTCCTACCCATGGACGCACTGGGAGTACACTGAGGCTATCTGAGTAAATTAATGGTCACACACACTGAGACCATGAGTCTAGGACTCTAGGAGATACCTAGAGGAACATTCTATCTCCCTTATTACGGGTGTAGTTAATACCATTTCTCAGTTACTGACATTATCTTGACGTGTGTAGTTTAATATTTCTTAAATAATTTTGAGAGTATTGTTTTTTGAATGTTTGTGTCATTAAGTGGAACCAGAGTGATACTGTGATTTGATTTTTTTAATGCATCTAATTTTTCTTCATAATTCTGATCTCAGGTATAACCTTTGTTCCCCAGAGTAGTGGTTAAGTTAGGTTAGGAAGTGTGCATCTGTTGGGGTGATATAATTTTGTTGAGTGCCCTTAAGGCCTATTCATTGTAGGGTATTTAATTTTTTATTTTTTATTACCATTTCCTCAGTGACTGATATTATTTTGTTGAAAGCCCTTAAGGCCTATTCATTGTAGAGTATTTAATTTCTATTTTTTTAATACCATTTCCTAAGTGACTGATATTATTCTGTGAAAGCCCTTAAGGCCTATTTCATGTGTGCAAGCAACATTTCTTAATACTTCAAATTTATTGTTGCCTGAGTTTCTAATAATTTCTATATCATGTATAACTTTTATTCCCTAGAGTAGTGTTTTAAGTTCAAGTTAAGAGGTGCGCATATTGGTGTACCATTATTTGATTGTGTTTGTAGTGTTGGAGGGAATATAAGTGTCTAAATTTTACAGTGTGTCTCATTCATCCCAGTCACAGACGCTATCCTTCCACGGGTCACGGACAATTCATTTTGTTTAGTAGATTTAAGTGTTCTTGTGCTGGTTCGGGATTTTTCTCAAAGGGGCGCTTCCACTGCCATTACCATCTTATAATCTTTAATAAACCCCAAGTCAAGTGAGAAAATAAAGTCCAGAAAATTCCACCGGTTACATATATATATATATATATATATATATATATATATATATATATATATATATATATATATATATATATATATATATATATATATATATATATATATATATATATATATATATATATATTTATATATATATATATATATATATATATATATATATATATATATATATATATATATATATATATATATATATATATATATTTATTTCAAGAGAATTGTCGCCCTCCGCCGGCTCATCCACTAGGCAACGGTAGGGACGCCACTTCCGGGAGGCACCATTGTCTCGTTTCAGTCTCCAAAGCGTCTTCTTCCATCAATATATATATATATATATATATATATATATATATATATAATCAACACTTAACCTGGCGGGTTGAGGATTGATTGTATGTAGAAGTCCGCATGCTTTATTGGGCTAATGAAATATATATATATATATATATATATATATATATATATATACACATATATACGTATACGTACTAGCAGAATTGTCACCCTCCGGGAGGCTCCACATTGTCTCGCTGTTCAGTCTCCAAAGCGTCTTCTTCCATCAATAGTTCATTAACGGTGTATGTAAGTTCCACCATGTTTTTCACTACAACGCAACAGCAAAGTATATTTTTTTAGCATTAAACTGTTATTATTTTATTGTCTAATCATCACTACATATAACACCACCCATCACCACTACACATAACAACTTCCATCATCACTACATATAACACCATCCATCATCACTACATATAACACCACCCATCATCACTACATATAACACCATCCATCATCACTGCAGATCGGTAAAGTAGTTTCCGAGGTTCTCGTACAGACACACACGCACACACACACAAACACACACATAAGCACACAGACATTCTTCTTTACTTTATATATATACTAGAGGAATCCCCCCCCTCTGGGCGGCTCTTTCGCTAGGCCACGGTAGGACGCCACCCTCCGGGAGGCTCCTCATTGTCTCACTGTAGTACATTAAGGTAGACCACATTTTTGGTTTTGCCATTAGCAGCAATTATGTACAGATTTCTGCCAGTTCCCACTCTGGAGCATCCAACATAGAACTGTCCATGAGAGAAGCATGGAAACACCAGGTTTAGGCCAACCATCTTTCGGGACTGTCCCTGGCTTTTGTAGATGGTCATGGCAAAGCTCACTTTAACTAGGAAATGAAGTCGTTTGAACTCAAATGGCAGGTCAGTGGTGATGAGAGGTATCCCTGGTATAAAAACGCCCTCTCCTTTAGCTTTTCCTGTCAGTATTGTAGGTTCCAGTACATGTGGCATCCTGTTCTTCACCACCAGTCATGAGCCATTGCAGAGGATTGGTTGTTCAAGATTTCTTAAGAGCATTATAGGAGTTCCAATCCTGAGAGTGAGGTGGTGAGGAGGCATTCCAGCCGGCTCAAAGGAATTAAGGAATTCTGCAGGGTACTGGACTGCTTGGTCCTGGTCGATTACTGTATCAACAGATTTGAATGAGATTTCACTGCCTGGAGGCTGTTTGAGTAGTGATGTTGATTTCAGCCACTGTTTCATTCTTTGGTGCCAGAATTGCCCGTTCACGCAGCCACTTGTAATCCTTGTAGTGGTGGATAATATTTGGGTAGACCATGTTAGTGAGCTCAGTTGAGGACTTTACAACATTTCCACATCCTTGAGAAATGATTATTTGTCCTTCTGACTCAACAGGGAAAGTTCCATTCCCAATCTGTAGTAGAAGGTTTGCAAAACGTCCAGCATCCTGATCTCCTTGTAGATGTATTCTCATGTTTGTGGATAACATAAGAACATAAGAAAATAAGGAGTCTGCAATAGGCCGGTTAGCCTGTGCATGGAAGCTCCTGTCGAGAGTTACTACCACTCTCTATCATCCATGAATCTATCTAGCCTCCTTTTGAAACTTTCCAGAGTTCCAGAACTTACTACAAAGTTGCTAAGCTTGTTCCACTCGTCCACCACCCTATTTGTGAACCAGTTTCTTCCTATCTCCCTCCTAAACCTAAACTTATCCAACTTAAATCCGTTGCTCCGAGTCCTCTCCTGCTCGGATATTATAAGAACTTTATCTATATCCCCTTTATTAATTCCTTTCACCCACTTAAATACTTCAATCATATCTCCCCGCACTCTTCGTCCTTCTAGGGAATGCAAGTTAAATTTCTTTAACCTATCCTGATATGGAAGGTTTCTAAGTCCCGGAATCATTTTCGTAATTCTTCGCTGCACCGACTCTAGTGAATTGATATGCATTCTATAATAAGGGCACCAGAACTGAACCGCATAATCGAGGTGCGGCCTGACTAGCGCAAGATATAGTTGCAATAAGACCTCTGCACTCTTATTACTTACACTTCTAGATATAAAACCCAATACTCTGTTTGCCTTATTTCGAACATTAACTCACTGTTTTCTAGGCCGTAGGTCCGGGCTTACAAGTACCCCTAGGTCTCTTTCACAAGTCGACTTCTCTAGGTTGATGTTGTTAAGGCTGTATACATTATCAGTATTTGTTCTTCCAATATTAAGTACGCTGCACTTGCTGGTGTTGAATTTCATTTGCCACTTTTCAGACCACCCCTGCAGTTTATTTAGATCCTCCTGTAATGCATTTGCATCCTGCCCTGAATTAATCTGCCGCCCTATTTTGGTGTCATCCGCAAACTTGCTTATGTCACTGCTGATCCCAGTATCTAGATCGTTTATGTAGTTTATGAACAAGAGTGGGCCTAGTACTGACCCCTGGGGAACCCCACTGGTTACACGGCCCCACTCAGATTTAACATCATCAACGCTGACCCTCTTCATTCTATCGGTGAGCCATGATAGGGTGAGTGCCTGAACACTTCTCCAAAGGTATGATGCCTTGAGGCACACATTCAGTTCATCAGTTGGAGTGCTTCGAGGAGTGACAGGTAGGGTCTGGCGAATGTCTCTAGCAATGACCATTGTAATGCCTCTCATGAGCTGGTCATTTTCTCGTATGTCTTGCAAGGTCCTGCCCAATGCTTCAAAAGCTAACTTGTGAGACATAGTGCATTCATCCCAGACTATGAGGCTGCATTTTTCTATGAGTTTTGCTTTTGCCGATCCTTTTTTGATGTTGCACACTGGATTCTCAATGTGAGCGAGGTTGAGAGGCAGTTTAAAAGTTGAGAGTGCAGTACGACCTCCTTCTAGTAGTGTTTCAGCAAAGCCTGAGGATGCCATAGCAAGAGCAATTTTCCCCTGATGACGTACTTTGTCCAACAGAAGGTTGATCAGGAATGTTTTTCCTGTCCCGCCAGGTGCATCGAGAAAGATCATATCTCCCTACTCCGCTTGTATCGCTTGCAAGATCTGTTCATAAGCATTTGCTTGATCAGGCACCAGGTGAAGCTCATTTTATTCAAGAAAATTCACCAGAACTTCAACTGAGTAGTCTGTCTCTCTGAGCAACTCCCTGTTTGCAACTACTAGTTCTTCTCGGTTTTGGGAAGGCAATCTAAAATCAGTCAGGTTTTTTCCGCATAGCTCCATCACTTTGTCTTCCAGCATGATCAGAGCCCGGTTGAACATGTCATCCACGAACTCAATCTCTTGACCAGGATGTTTTCTTCTTGCTTGATGAAGCAGATCCTCTGAAAGACATTCTTGGTGGTTTTTCCAGAGCTGGCTTGGGTTGGAAAGTTCACATGTAGCAACCATGATGGCAAACAGGTTCCTCATTCTCATTGGCGATTGAGTAGCTGCTGCCTCTTCTAGTGTGTCATTCCAGTGACCATTATCTTCCAGTAGGCCAAGGAGATTACACGCTTCCTGATAGGTTCTGCAGACTTGTCCATTCACTGTCTTAAGTGCAGCATATGATGTTGGGCCACGGATATGGTGCAAAAGTAGTCTCAAACAATAGCATTCAAAGTTGTTTTGGTGAACCGTGTAGACACGTCGCAAAGCATTGCCTGACTTTATCCCTGGATAATCTTCAACATCGGATCCTTGAGCTCTTCTCTGGAACTTTTTTATTGGAGCCTGCCATATGTAGAACTTGGGTACGTCAACATACAGGAGTATTTGAGCAAATTCATCTTCTTGTGAAAGCTTGAAGAATGCAGTGAAGGTCGTATCAGCAGGATTTGCCATCACTACATATAACATCATCCATCATCACTATATATAACACCATCCATCATCACTACATATAACATCATCCATCATCACTACATATAACACCATCCATCATTACTACATATGACACCATCCATCATCATCACTACATATAACACCATCCATCATCACTACAGAACGGTAAACTGGTTTCTGAGATTCTCGTGCGGTCACACACACACAAACACACAGACATACTTATTTGTTATATATATATATACGTACTAGCAGAATCGCCGCCCTTCGGCGGCTCATCAGCTAGGCAACGGGAGGACACCACCCTCGTGGAGGCTCCACATTCTCTCACTTTTTAGTCCCCAAAACTTCATCTTCCATCAATAGTTCATTAACGGTGTTTAAGTTCCACCATGTTTTTCACTACAACGGTACAGCAAAGTAATTTTTTTTAGCATTAAACTGTTATTATTTTATTGTCTAATCATCACTACATATAACACCATCCATCATCACTACATATAACACCATCCATCATCACTACATATAACACCACCCATCATCACTACATATAACACCATCCATCATCACTACATATAACACTACCCATCATCACTACATATAACACCATCCATCATCACTACATATAACACCATCCATCATCAATACATATAACACCACCCATCATCACTACATATAACAACATCCATCATCACTACATATAACACCATCCATCATCACTACATATAACACCACCCATCATCACTACATATAACAACATCCATCATCACCACATATAACACCATCCATCATCACTGTATATAGCACCACCATCACTACAAATCACTACTACCACCATCATCACTACCACCATCGTCATTACCACCATGATCATTAACACTACTATCAACCAGTATCTACCACCACCACTATCGCCACAAACATGCCGCTATCAACATCACCAT
Organism: Homarus americanus; assembly: GCF_018991925.1. Lineage (NCBI taxonomy): Eukaryota > Metazoa > Arthropoda > Malacostraca > Decapoda > Nephropidae > Homarus > Homarus americanus. The sequence continues at coordinate 7,632,578 of NW_024736148.1, forward strand.
CACTACCACTGTCACTACCACCGTCACCACCACCACTACATATAACACCATCCATCATCACTACATATAACACCACCCATCATCACTACATATGACACCATCCATCGTCACTACAGATCGGTAAAGTAGTTTCCGAGATTCTCGTGCTGACACACAGTCAAACAGACAGACTTCTTTGTTTTATATAGATATAGATCATCACTACATATAACACTTCCCATCAGAGCATGGGTAATTGTCTTTCTGCTCCTCTAGCCTGTATTTATATGGAGTTTTTTGAGTCTAGATTACTACCCAATATAGTGGACTTTATTCCTCCATGGTATAGATATGTAGATGGTGTTCTTTGTCTTTGGCCTAAAAACAGTGACCCATTGGAATTTTTAGACAAGCTTAATAATATTGTCCCTAGTATCACATTCAAAATTGAAAGAGAAATAAATGAATCCCTTCCATTTCTTGATATGCTTATCATGAGAAATGGCCAAAACTATAAATTTAAGGTATATAGAAAGCCCACACAGGTAGACAGTTTCATTCACTTTTTATCGAATCACCTTGAGTCTACCAAAATGTCAGTTTTTTCTCTTATGTTCTTAAAATGTCTGCGTATTTGTGACTCTGAATTTATTGACGATGAATTGAAACACATTCGTTCTATTGCACATAAACTTGGGTACCCTTCTGTGTTTGTTGATCGTTGTTTTAAAAGGGCTAAAAAACCCTTTCATTCCTCTCAAACCAGACAAGTTCCTACACTTAAGAATATTTTGACTCTGCCCTATCGTAATGAATTTGTCCCGTTATTTCGGTCCCTCAAGCTTCTAAATATTAATGTTGTTTTCAAGTATGACTCAACCATTACCAATATGTTAATAAGGAATAGCCCAAGTTTGAATGTAAATGGAAGTGTTTATTGTATTCCATGTAGCAAATGTAATTGTAATTATGTAGGTCAGACAGGAAAAACACTGCAGCTCAGAATCAAACAACATAAGTATAATATCAGAACTGCATCTGAAAGCAGTGCCTTGTTCGTTCATGTTAGGAATAATAATCACCCCATTGCTTGGGAAAAAAGCTTAGAAGTATTCAAATCATCTTGTGTCACAGAAAGACTTCTTGTTGAAGCTAGTTTGATTAAGGAATTAAAATCAATAAACCTTAGTGATGGTCAGTTCAAAACTGATAATATGTTACATAAATTTATTTGTCAGTGGCCCAAGGTTAAAAATGCTTTGAAAACCTTTGATCTAGATGTATGATAGTTATTTTGTGGGTCCCTTTTTTCTGACCTGACTTGGCTAGTCACGTCACCACCCTTCTCTTAAGCTCCTCTACGTGTGCGTTGGTGTGGGGATTAGTGGATGTCATCATTTTGACCTGACCTCATGTTTTTAGGTCACCCTGTATATTTAAGCCTCTCTCTGTCCATGTAATCCAGTTGCTTCTGAAGATGTCTTGAATAAAGACGAAAGCTAAGGTACTCCGTTGTTTCCATTTTCCCGTGTGATTTTATCAAGATATATATATATATATATATATATATATATATATATATATATATATATATATATATATATATATATATATATATATATATATGTGTGTATATACATGGCGGCCATTTTAAATTTATGCATTTTAGACAGTGTTCCATTTTTTTATTCACTTATACTTTTCCTATTTTATTTGAGCCATGTGTTCAAGTTGAATAACGTTAAAATAATTACTATTGCGATTTGTTCTGGGTCTATTAATAATAGACCCAGATCTATATCCTAACCAAATTTATCCTAAACTAACCTAACTTAGTCCAACACTAACCTAACCTCATCTAACACCTCTCAGGTACCGTTAGGGTGGATAATCATCAGGTGAAATAAGGGGGAGGTGGTAAACCTTCAGGTGGTCCAATTATTCATCTCATGTTCACCTATAGAGTCTAATTCTCGTCTCAAATTATCTTATCAAAGACTTCCTTTACAAACTCCTGCAAGAAATTCTTAACTGCACATTCCTCACACAAAAATCGAGACTCAGTGTTATAACTGTTTCAGATGAGAATATAAACTGTTTGATTTTATTGGGTTGGGTTAGGTTAGGTTAGGTTAGATTAGGATAGGTTAGGTTAGGCTAGTATGTCGTGGTATGATTTTTTTATAGTCTCGTGGAGTTTGTGGATTTTGTAAATAATGACTATCTTTCAAAGTGACCTACACAACTCACCCCCGCCTCACCTTATCACGCACCACCGCGCCTCATCTCACCACGCGCTGCCTCTCCTCTCCACACATTACCTCATTCCGCCCCTAAGCAAGACTGCAAAGTAAAACAAATCCTGATGAAAATTATATTAGATTCACTCGTTGTAGTCTACTGTATGGCACTCTTATATCAGAATAAACAAACAATTTGTGTTATCGCCATGCACAATTGTGCGAGCCGGTCACATGTTAAGTGAAGAGACTGTTTATAACTCAGAATAGCTTACTAAGCGAGATGGAGCTGGTATCAGCTGTGTGACAGCCTGAGGGGCAGACTATCGCCTTCTACTGTGGAGGCAACATCTTGATTCTCGTCAGCCAACATCTTCCTGCAGGACATTATATTTATTCTCGTTAGTCTAACCCTAGACCCGAAAAAGTTTTGATTGTAGTCGCTCATAGGAGCGATTTTGGTTTGTGCAGGACAATAAGACTCCTGTCGATTAAGCGGATTGAAGGGCAATTATGTGAGCAATACCATACTGTTTGTGTGACGTCACTTGTGTGTATGGCACTGTTTGTGTGACGTCACTCGTACGTATATCACTGTTTGTGTGACGTCACTCCTGCATATGGCACTGTTTGTGTGACGTCAGTCGTGTGTATGGCACTGTTTGTGTGACGTCACTCGTGCGTATGGATTTAAGGGCAATTATATGAGTAATACCAACAGATGCAGCATGTGTTCGCTCACATGACAGCAATGATGCAGAACGTCACCGAAGGTATGAATCGACTACAAAGTAAGGGCGGCACAGAAGATCGCGGAAAGGTGTTATCACTACCAGAGACATAACCTTCCTCTGAAACTGAAACTGACGAAGAAACGCTAAGAGGACTCAAGGCGCTCACCTTAACCGCGGAGCCGGGAACATCTCACCAAGGGGAGCGCAGAAGTACTTCCGAGCGTCCAGCTCGCTCACCGAAATCACTAACGTTGAGGAAGGACCAAAGGCCGACGCCGAAGTTCAGCGGAGGAACTTGTGGTGAATACTGGGAGTTCAAGCGAGCCTTCCAGCGACACGTTGGGATGCCGCAGATACCTCCTGCATTCAAATTAGAGATCTTCTCGTCGTCTACGCCAGCCCTGCTAAGGACGCTTTGTTTGAATGCCTGAAAATTCAAGATCCCAAAGCAGGGTACAAGGAAGCTTTGGACATATTAGATAAACGTTATGGCAACAAGCACACTTACGTCTGCCAGCTAATAAAGAGAGCCCTGCGAGGTCCAACTGTGAGAATAAATGACGCGAAAGGCTTCCAACCGTTCTCAGACGAACTGGGGAATTGCGTGAGGAGTTTGAAGGTTCTAGGAGAACGGCATCAGATTGACACGCATGAATCAATACGTACGATAGCTGAGAGATTCAAGGGAACGATAAGGGACGACTATGTGGATAAGGTTGCATGAATACAAAATGAAGCAAGGGAAACCTCCTGGGATCGAGTGGATGTTGAAATTCACAATGGAAATGGTGGACAAGGCGGAAGAGGCCCCAAAGGGACAATGACCGGAGGAACCATGCAGAATATATGCAGACTCACCCTCACGCCAATCCTCGTCGAGGAAGAAACTTGTGGGTCTGGTGACATGAGGACTAAAGGCAACCAGAGAAACGGACGATGAACGTTGCTCGTTATGCCGCGGAGATCACCTTCTTCAGATGTGCCGGACATTCCTCAGCATGTCCACAGGAAAGCGAACATCCCTTGTATGGGAAGAGCGTCGCTGCTTCGCCTGCCTGGGTCGTAATCACCGGATAACGGAGTGAAGCCAGAAGATGGTATGTAGCATAGATGGAGGAGATATTCTGAAATGGATTAGGGCGTGGTTACAGGACATGAAACAGTGGAGTACCCCAAGACTGAGTACTTGGACTAGTACTATTTATTATATACATAAACGACATATATATATATATAGGCGTAGACAGCAACATAAGTAAATTTGCTGATTACACTAAAATAGGGTGTGTAATTAAATCTAACAAGGACTCCACAAAACTACAGGAAGATCTAAACAAATTTTTCGCATGGTTTGAAAAATTTAATGTGGACAAATGTAAAGGAGATGTAAACAGAGAATCCAGATATCAGATGAATAGCATTGTTATAGAGAAATCCGGCTGTGAAAAATATTTAGAAGTAATGATAAGTAGGAATCCTAAACCAAGTCAACAGTGTGCATTTGCTCGAAACAAGGCTAATAAAGTACTTAGGTTCATACAAAGGAGTGTTAGTTACAAGACTAGCGAGATTATCCTAAAACTATATCTTCCACTTGTAAGACCTCACTTGGATTACGCAGTTCACCGTACCACAGAATGGAAATAGAATCCCTAGAAGGAATTTACAGGAGAATGACTTGACTATTCCCGGACATTAGGAACCTTGAGTATAGAGACAGGTTAATGTGTCTTAATTTGCACTCCCTCGAGAGGCGTAGAGTGAGGGGCGATATGATCGAGGTGTATAAATGGAAATCTGGGCTAACAATGGTGATATAACAAAGGTACTCAAGCTATCTAACCAGGAGCGAGCTCGTAGAAATGGTTATAAATTAGTGGATGAGTGGAACAAGTTACCAAACATGGTGGATATATGAGCGATAGGGGTTGAGTGTAAACGGGACGGCTCAGTATGGGCCAATACCCGCTGCCGTTTCCTCCATTCCTATGCTCTTATGTTCTTAACTTGCTAACATTCTTGATCCATATTTTACCTCTTATCCCTCACACTATTCATACTCAATTTCCGCCCCTTAGGGTCTTCTGATCACAATTTTATTCCTATTTAGTCAAACTGGGCGCGACGACCTCTTCCATCCCCCTCTAAACGCCATCTATGGCACTATCGGTGGGCACACTAATGCTTGCGAGAAATTTCTCCGACTTTGCCTGGGGTGATTGTTGCTTTTCCCTTCGGGATGCCCTCGTATGTGCTAACAGAATTATTGTGGTTATACTGGGTGGTATGAGTGCATTTATCCCATCTTCTACGAAAACTTTCATTTTACATTCATGGCTTGATCACCCCTGTTCGTTTGCATGTAGAGAGAGAGATAGGGCGTATCAAGTTATGAAACCACCTCTTTCTCCTGCTACTCACTCCTCTTTCATTACTTCTAGGAATCGTTCTAAGGTTATTACTCGTAGGGAAAAGCAGAATTTTATGAAAAGAAAGACCGCTGACCTGACGAACTTTTCTTATAGTAAATCTTTCTGGCCCTTAACCAAAAACATCTGTAATAACTTTGACACTCCCTCTTCCTCCTCTTTTCCGTTTTGATAACTCTACAGTACAACCAACTCTCCCTTTGATAAAGTGAATCACGTTGGCACCCTATTTTCCTCTAACTCCACCTTAGACGATTCCAACTCTACTCTTCCTACTTCAGCTCCCCTTACTGAACGTATGCACTTTCCTATAATCTCCAATCGTAGGGTTGTTGATGTGTAATCCAATCTGGACTTGAATAAGACACACGGACCAGACGGAATATCCCCTCGTATTCTCGGGGAGTGTATTGAAGTTTTGGCAACTGTGCATCCTCGCCTCTTTTGCCTTGGACTGAAAACTAAACTTTGCCTTCTTCTTGGAAGCATGCCTCATTTCAGGCCATCCCAAAGAAGGGTGACCATTTTAATCTCTCTAACTATCGCCCCATAAACCTAACTTGATCATTCTCTAAGATTTTTGAAATTATCTTAAATTCTCATTTTCTCCGTCACCATGAACGCCTTTCTCTTTTGTCGGATCACCAATATGGCTTTCGCCAGGCTAGATCTACTGGTGATCTGCTGTCCTATTGCACCCATTTTTTGTCATCTTCTCTTATGGATTTTAGGGAAACTTTCGTCGTGGCCCTAAACATCTCCAAGGCATTTGACAAGGCATGGCACAAGTCTTTGTTTTCTAATTTCTGCTTCCTTGAGAACCGATCCATGGCAGTTGTTGCCGAGGGATCGATCTCTTGCACTTTCTCTACCATTAGTGGTGTTTCACAGGGTTCTGTTCTTTCAGCTAGTCTCATCCTTCTTTTTTTTGGCAATGATTTACTTCACACAACTACTAACTCTATCCATTCTTACGCTGATGATTCTACTTTTCATTCTTTTTCTCAATTTCCCTTCTAACTCTCAAACGAGATTATTTCTAGAGCTGATATTGTTTCATCTATCAATGCGGATCTGTGCAGCATCTTTGTGTGGGGAGATAGAAATCTGCTTAAACTCAATGGTAATAGAACACAGTATTTACCAATTACACTTTCTAAAGTAGATCTCCCACCAATCACATCTCAGGACGCTATCATTTTGCCAAATTCTAAAATAGATATGCTAGGCCTCCTTTATTTCCTCTAATATTTCATGAAAACCTCATATCCATATCATTGCTAAAACTACCTCCCGAAAGCTGGGAATAATGTTCAGGTACTATAGCTATTTCACTCCTGAGCAGTTGTTTCTGGTTTATAAGGGATTCATACGTCCAAACTTGGAGCATTGCTCTCATATCTGGGGTGGTTCTTCTTCTGCCCAACTGTTACATAGGATGGAATCAAAGGCATTTCGTCTTATTAATTCTTCTCCTTGAGTCGATCTCGATTCTCTTTCTCTTCGCCGCACTGCTTCTTCACTCCCTCTCGGCCCCCAGGCGCTTTTGTGGGTCGATGACCTGTGCACGGGTGGGCTATTCCCTGTAAAAAAATATGATACAACTCTTATCACAGATAGTGAAGAGGCATTGCAAAAACTCGTTAACAGATTAGTGGAAAAGGTTGAAAAATGTGGTCTAAGAGTTACTGTTGGAAATTGGAAATGGATCCTAAAGTAAAAATTCTGGTAGGCAACAGGGAACTTACACATGTGGAAAATTTTATGTGATGGAAGGTACACAGAAGAAATTATAACAAGAATACGGCAAGAGAAAACCGCATTTAATAACCTAAATGGCTGAGAAAAAGGCTGCTGAAAGGCTTTATATGGCAAGGACTGATGTATAGGTCTGAAGTGTGGACACTCAGCAGACTCCAGAAAGAGGTTGGAGCCCTTTGAAATCTTGTGTTATAGGCTACTTTGACAGGAAAACAAATGAAGAGCACCTAAGATTAGCAAAAACTTGAAGAGAAATACTTGACATGTACATAAAAAAGGAGATACTTTGGTCATATAATTTGGGAAGAGAGTATAATAATAGAAATATTAATAGGCAAAGACAAAAGTAGCGACAGGGATGGGTGAATGAAATTTAAATCTAGGTCCACACAGAGATACAAAATCGTAGGGGATTGGTGAAAACAGCACGATAACATTTAGAGTGGAGGACTGAGGTCGCCAACCCCCCAAATTTGAGGACGTTACTCCGACTGATAATTTTAATTTTGTATGTTTCGTAAGTTTGTGTATTTTACAAGTTTTAATATGTCATAAGTTTGTTTAATTCGTAAGTTTAAATATTTCGTCAATAACACAAATAAACAAACCTTACAAGAGAAAAGTGAGAGAAGAAAGGAAAAATTAACTGAGAGAAGAGAAAAGAACTGGGAAGATGTATTCCCGTGAACATATGGAGACGCTGACTGGTATAACAAAGAACAAGAGGAAAAGGGTTGATAGTGTAAACTGTGTCTAGATGACTGAAGAAAACAAGATACAAAGGAGAATCTGAATTGGTGGATATTGGCGAAGGTTTTGATGAGAGAGAGAGAGAGAGCAGTGCAATAACGGGATATTTTTGGACACTGCTGGTTACTGTGGAGAGAAAAGTGTGAGAGGGCGCCGTGTGATATCAAAGCGTTATGTGAGGGACAAAGAATGTAAAAATAAATGTATTTTAAATTAAAATTTGTTGTTATATTTACTTATGAAAGAGGCCACTTCACAACACGTTTATTGAACACATTAAAACTTTCACCGTTTTTAAATTCATTTTACTTACAAACTGAATATATTTATTGCATTAGTAGAATTAAAAAAAATGGTCAATAGATTCTATGGTGTTTGGTCTAATATTCAACTTTGAGTACAAATACTTAAATCATTACTGTTTTTAATAACGTCGACGCAAATATGTTTTTAGTCTGACGTTATTTTTGAGAAAAATTAAAAAAAAAAAAAATCACTCCACTTCCTCTGGTTATTTCAGAGATCAGAATGCGGTTTTGAAACCGCATGAAGGCTTAAACCAAGGATCGAGCTAAGATTGAAGATTATTGGGACTCAAAACGCTGGCTTGAGCTAATACAAAGATTCAAACCGGGTTTGAGAACGGATTTGTCGATCCTCGCGTTAATCCAGCCTGGAGGCAGATTTAGCAGTTGATCCGTCATTCAAGATAGCAAGTCAGCATTCATTTTGAAAGAGAGCGTGTTTTCGAACATTAATTTTGACAGAGACTGCGCTTTTCGGCGATATCGTTAAATTGGAAAATTTGTATAGAGAAAACTGTTGGTAGATAGCCAGAATCCTATCAATTTTTATCATGACACGCAATTCAGACAAAGAAATAGGTTTAACAAGGGAGATTTCCCTGATAATTTCCGTGATATGGAGCATTACTTGACTGACCTATTAGCTATAGTTCACCTCTGCCTCCCATTCATTAGCTGATGATTACTTATGAGATTCTTCACAACGAATAGTTTCCACGTATTAAATATTCTGGTTACTGAATGAGTTATGGTAATGTGTTACAATACTTTCGTGTTTAGTGTCCAGGAAGATCAAGCGAGTAAATGTATAGAACGCTGACACTTCTTTATTTTGAGTGTTTTTCTTTAGGAAAACTATTTTGATCTATTTTCAGTATAATTGAATCAATGCTGAGTGCATTTTGATTTCAATGTATTAGAAAAGAAGTCTTTTTAACATTATTAATCAAGGGAAATATAGTTAAAAAAACAGAAACAAACCTAACCTAACCGAACCTAGCCAGGTTACTGAGTCCTGCATTGATTCTTCTTGCTTTGGTTATGAATATTGACACCTGTCCCGGATTATATCGACAATTTGTATATAATTGTTCTTCCATGTTGCAACACATTATCATAAATCATTATAATTTGATCATAATTTGATTGTAATTATAATAACAATCGCAACATATGATGTGCAAGAAGAGATTTCTCCTCCGTAAAAACTCGTCGAGTCATAGTTACGGCCATAATTTTGTCAACATTACTCTGGATGGTGATTGGCCGTAATGGTGTAAATAAAATGTGATTGGCTGGAATTTCAGTGTTCGAATCCTTGCTCAGAATTGATGAAAATGCATCAGATTATCCGATCCGGGGATCAAGTCGATGTTTTAAATAAGGGTAATCCGCAGCAGGAAATCTCGAATCGAGGAATTTCAATTCGAATGGCTGAGCCGATCTCAAATCCCAGCCTCAAACCATCATTCCGAATTCTGGCCTTACACTCTAACTATACTGTACAGAATGACACGGATGATAGTCGCTCTGCAAGTGTGTGTGTGTGTATCGGGGGCAGTGGTGTAAACAACAGGTGGATCTGCTTTAAGTATTTTACATAATTACAAGAGCACAATGAACACGTCAGACAGCTGATGGATTTTTTAAGATGCGTAAAGGTCGACGGAACACTTGGAGTGAGTTAGTAGTGGAAGGGGAGTTTGGACTTTGCCGTAAAATCGAATGAAAAGTTGAATCCTCAGTGTAAGACCCTCCCTTGACCCCAGTCTCGGTATCTGCGTATGCGCACTAGGGAGTGAGTGACGTCACTTATCAGCGAGTCCTCTTTTTTTTTTTTTTTTTTTTTTTAGGTTAAGGTGGGGAAATGATGGAAGGCATGCTGGGGCTCAAGGCACAGCCAGACATGAGGGATGGAGAAGTCACAACATATAGTCGTGGGGTGAAAGGTTGGAAAAGAAGTTTAATGAGTTAAACAGAGGGGGACGACACCCCTTGTTTTACATATTACAGAGTTTGTTGGCTAACTAAGCTAACCTAGGATTTAGTATGAGGTTGCACAATGGTTATTTTAGTAGACAATGACTAGATTGATTTTACAATTACAAGTTTATTATCATCTTATACTGTATTACGTTTTGGACTCAATTGATTGTGACTTGTTAAATGTGAATTTATATCATCTAAGTTTTAATCTAAGGTGGATCACTGTGGCGGACAAAAATGGGTCGCAGGTTGGGTTGTTGTAGTGCGGGCAGACTCCGGGGCCACCAGGCATGGGGTCTCCCTCCGTTGATGTCTTCCCCGCGTAGGTGGTCTGGGCTGTGAGGGTCATCCTGGAGCTTGTCCCAAACCTTCTTCCCTAGGCGATGGAACCTGAAGTTGAGGGCCTCTGTTTTATTTCTTAGGTGGATGGTTTCCACTGTCTCCTGGTAGGGTGGCGCTTGGCCACTGGCTGACCTCAAACACTTGTTTAGGAAGCTCTGTAGTTGTTGTAGTCTAGTCTTTCCGAGTGTGACGAGTGGTATAGATGGGTACTCAACACAGGCCTCACCAGCTCCTTGTACAGGTGAACTTGTATCTTCTTAGGCATCAATTTAAAACGTTAAAATTTGGCTGCGGCGACTTTGGCTTTATTTAGTCTGTCCTTCACGTGGGGAATGATGCCCGTCCGAGAAATGATGAGGCCGAGCAACCTGCCTTGTTTAGAGTACTCAATCTCTTCGTCGTCGATCATCAATGGGGCCGGCTTGAATTTGGCTATGGGTATGACCTCAAATTTCGTTTTGTTTGTTTTTATTTTCCATTTATTTTCATACTCCGAGATACCCTCTATTGCCCGAGCAGTGAGTCGCGCCTTCCTTGCTGTGGACCTTCCTGGGCAGGTGACGATCTGTGTTACATCGTCGGCATACATGACGTACTCGCTGCCGACGATTGGGGGTGGCAAGTCAGCCGTGTAGAGTGTGTAAAGGGTTGGTGAGAGACAAGAGCCCTGAGGCACGCCGCTCGATAGTGAGAATTCTTCTCCAAAATGTTCTTGCATCTTGATTTTGGCTCTGCGGTCCGTAATGAAGTTGCACAGCAGGCGAGTCAGATTTTCGGGTAGCCCCAGTTGTATGATCTTATACTGCAGCCCTGCGTGCCAAACTTTGTCAAACGCCTTGCTGACGTCCCTCAGTACTATATTGCACTGTAGGCGGCCAGTCATGGCATTGGCGATCTGCTCGTAGGCCTGAGCTATGGCGGTGGATGAGCCTCGGTACTGGCGGAAGCCGAACTGGCGGGGATTATGCACGTCTTTGTCCTCCAGAGACATCCGCAATCGCTTGTTGACTATTTTTTAGAAGATTTTGGCAGGTACCTCTAGCAGCGATATTGGTCGAAAGTTTTCGACTTTGTTTGGAGGCTTCCCTGCTTTTGGTATGAGGCGAATAACGGCGATTTTGAACATCTTAGGGAAGTATCCAAAGGCGAGGCAGGCGTTGCATATATGAGCAAGCCTCTATCATGTTGTCGGGGAGTTGAACCAGGATCTTCTTGTTAATGTGACTTTGACCAGGTGATTTGTTTTTAAACCCTTTTATGACGGCTGACACATCTGCAGGAACTATGCGTTCCGTCAGGTAGCTTCCGTCCACCAGTCTGGTGAAGTCAGTCCGTGGGAGCGGCTGGAGCAGGTGCTGATGGTCCTGCAACTGACCTAAAATGTCCTCCTCAAACTCCCTGTCGAAGCCCTCGTTCTTCTGTTCACTAATGGTAAAGATCTTTCGTAAATATCGCCGATGCAGTTGTTCCTGGTTTTTTTCCTCGAATATTTTTACGTTGTTTTGGTCGAGCAGGTAAGGGACCGTGCTAGAGCTGGAACCCATCAGTCGCTTGACCCCTTTCCAGAATGCAGCAGAATCGCGGTAATTGTTGGCTGCCTCCCACACCAAGGCGGCCCACTTTTGTTCATGTAGACGTTTGCTCTCGTGCTGGATGTCCGTATGTAGCTCTCGGTACCGGCCTCTCAGCTCCTGCGTCCACCCGTGGATACTGGCTAGCTGTCTCACGTGAGCGTACTGGACACTGAGCTGCCTCAGCTGGTGACAAGTGTGAGGATGGGGAATGGTCCTGTAACCGGTGGTCGGGATGTTGTTGTCCATCTCCGTCTTCACATCTTTATACCATTGTCCGACCGCGTCGTCGATGTCATTGGGGCTGGCTTCTTCCAGGTTTCTCCCCTGCTTGAGACTGAGAGACTCCTTGAAGGAGTCCCAGTCTGCCCGTTGAGGTTTGACCTGATGTTGGCGGGGATCATAATGGGATTGGATGAGAGCGTCACGACGACTGGCAGGTGATCGCTGGTACTCATGGGTCCGGCGGTAACGTGCCTGTTCAGGACGGCCTCGTTGTTAGAGAGGATTATGTCGGGTGTTGTGGCACTGGCACGTCTGATCAATGTCGGGAAATCTGGCCCGAGGTGTTGCAGTTTTCCCCTTCTGATGTTGTCATACAGCGCCACTCCGACGTTGTTCTCATTACCGTGTCCTAGTATGGCGTGGCGCGCATTTGAGTCCCCTATGATGTATGTTGGTTTTCTGTGGCGTAGCAACTGGTTTAGGTCTTGTTCGGGTTAGTAAGGACGTCTGGGAGGTAGGTACATTGTGCATATGATAACACATCCCCTAGTTGTCTCCACCTGCACTCCCAGAACTGAATCCTCGAAGTCTGGCAACACTCTATGACTCAGACGTGACCTGACGGCCACAGCGACACCATCGTTCAGCTCACCCGTCATGTTCCTCTGGTATACAGTGTAGCCAAAAATTTTCAGCTTACTTTCGTCCTTTATGCCCGTACTGTTTAACAGAATGATGTCTGGGTCTAATTGATAGTATAAGTTAGACAGTTCATTACGTCTATTAAGGGACCAGTGTAGGACATTATGTTGGACAATTTTCATCCTGCTAACGACTGCCATTTCGGAGACTGTAGCTTGGGGCGTCGCTTGGAGTGTTTGCTCGGCTTCTGCCATTTCTAGGGGGACGGAACTTCTTAGCAGAACCTTCGGACATCTGCTTGTCAGTCAATGGCGGGCCCTCGAACTTCTCGTCACCCGTGTACAGGAAGGTGTTCAGGTCCTGGGCCTGCGTGTCGTAGTAATCAACTGACGCTGCAGCTCGAGAGTCTTGTTCCTCTGTAGAGTGAGTCGTCATCATCTGGTCGCAACCATTGACTGTGGTTGCAGTCCGATGGTCACTGTCGTCGCTGGGAGTGCATGTAATGGGATCGCGGGCATTTACTGTGTCGTTGGAGCTGTGATCCCAGGGGGACTGACTGGCCACGTCGGGATTGCGGTGATACTGACTTTTGCCTAAGTCAAGGAGGTCATGGTCTATTTCTGGCGTGGGTTGAGGTCGTTGAGTGGGTTACTGCCTTAAGGATTTCTTTTGAAGGGACTTTGTCGCTTATTTCAACAGGTGCATTGTTGTTCCTGGTTAGTGTCTCGTTGAGGTGTTTCGAGAATGAACCTGGATGAACCATGTTCATGTGATGGGCATGCAGGTAAGACAAGTATATAGTGGTGGCTTTGGACTCGTCCAGCTGTGGAGAGGAGATGCTGCTGATGCTCTCGGCCACTGCGTCCCTCATGGCGCCCAGTGACTCAGTAACTGTCTGTTTTATTGAGTCCTTGATGGTTCTTATCTCTGATTGCAGGACTTCCATGGTCTCGCTGACATTGTTGAGCTTTTGGGAGTCTGCTTGAGTTTCCTTTAGAGCGTCTTTTAGGGTTTGGCTGTAAGCCATGATCGTCGACTGAGTGGTCCTTTCTATGGTGTTAGAAATTTCCCTGGTTTCTTTTTGTTTGGTTATTTCGGTCAGTTTCTTCTCTGTTTCTTGAAGTACCTGTTTCCTGACCAGGCAGGTGGCAGAGAAGGTCCTGTGGTCACCCTCGCAGACGACACACTTTTTTATGGTGCTACGGCAGTCTTTGTAGAAGTGCTGATCAGATGAACACTCAGAGCATATGACCCCTTGCATGGGGCAGTTCTTGGTCATGTGGTCATTGTATTTATAGCACTTCATACATTGTTGGATGGGCGTATACTTTTCATATTCTATTTGGTGGGATGAGATGGAAGTGCCATATGCATAGAGCCCTTTCTCCTTCATTCTTTTTGCATCCGTTGTGTCTGCAAAGCGAACCTTGATTATATTATGGGCATACATAGGATACACCTCCACAACCTTGACATTGTTTTGCTTTTGTATTTCATCTCTTATTTCTTCTGCGTTATTTTCCACTACATCTTTGTCTAACTTCTTACATACAAGGGTGAGTTTGGCTCCGTGTTCCCGTGGGACAATGACCTCGTAACCGTTGGTTTTCATTTTGTTCATGGCACTAGACTTAAGTAGTTTATCAGCATCTTCATCTGTTTCTGTGAGGATGATGTAACCATCTCTCAGATCCACAAGTCTATTTATCCTCACCCTTAGGTCGCTCAATAGCCTTTTTAGCCCTATTCGAGACCCCTGGGTCGGGGTTCCGGAGATCTTCACTCTCACTTTGGCCATGGTCAGTAACATACATGAATGAATGAATTAAAATTCTACCTAATCTGTCCACCTCAGCTAAACCCCATGGATGCCGCTCCTTCTGTCCGCTTGCTGGGCGAGTAAAGACGGGTCTAGGGGTAGGGTGAACAGACAATCCCCTGGCGGGGGCCTAGCCAAGCCCTAACACCTAGCAGTGACAGGTTATGAAGCACTGTCGAATCCCTAACAGAAAATGTTACCACCCTTACTGTCTCGACTCAGCAGCCCTCTGAGGGCCCCCCTTGAGGCTCTGCCCGCAGGGTTCGCGTTGTTACCAAACAGCAGGGACTCTAGGCGAAAGGATAGGATAGGGAAGAAGTGCAGTGTACAAGAATAATGATATCCATGTACAACTACATGATAAAGCAGTCAGAACGGACCCAACGCGAAAAACACGGCAGAATCATTAGCCCACACGCTTGCCAAAAATGTCTGGATATGATTGTGCAGAAACAGTACGGTCACTTGCACTTTATGAAATTAATAAATTCACCAATGCTCAACTGAAACGTGCCTTAACTGCAACAGTTAATGCCGAGTGAAGTGATGAACCACCAAATTCTGTTTTACTCGTGGAGCTTCAGAATTTGAAAGAGGAGTTAGCTGAGATGAAAGGACTGAAGCAAGAGGTGAAATGTTTATATGACAGGCTGGACCAAGCTTATGAAATTATTTACCAACAGCATTTATTCCTGGAATCATTGGATAATAAGGAACGGCGACGAAACTTGGTGATAACAGAATTGTTAGAGGATGTTGATGAAACGGGAGCGACGGACAACGATAAGATACGAAAGGTGCTGGAGGGTGCGGGATATCAGGATGCCGTCGACCTAGTAAATTAGGAGGTGAGGCGGCTGGATCAGCCCAACGAACGCAAGAAAAGACCGATTCGTGTAACGGTAGAAGACCAGAGGAAGAGGGACAGTATTTTGAGAGTGGCAAAACAGCTGAAAAACGCCGGAGAACCAATGTCGACGAAATATATTAAGAAGGATGTCCACCCAGCCGTTTGAGAAACCTGAAAACGTTGGAGTGAATACATATATATTATGATTGGAAGAATCGAGTGTTGCGGAGGGACGGTGTCATCATAGACAGGTATTCACCTAGTTTTTTCTAACTAGTAGACAACATGACGCTGTTTACAGGTTAAAATTGTGTTCATGGAACATCGCCGGATTTAAGGATAATATTCAGGAGCCAAATATTTTGAAATTTGTTCTCAATTTCGACATAGTTTGGTTATTAGAAACAAAGAAATATTTCCAATTGAGTGTACCTGGATTTAATGTTTATACCAATGTATCAAAGGAAGACCATCACAGAGGAGGAGTAGTGATGCTTGTTAGCTGCAAATTATCAGAAAACATCTCTTGTGTAGACACCGATACTGAAGGCCAGATCTGGGTGGTGATGTCTGGGTCACCGAGCCTCAAGCTAGGTGCCGTGTACATACCTCCAGAGGATTCACCGTATTACCAACCATTACACGACGGGGCACTTGCTGCACACGCTGTGAGACCCGAGAAGGTGATAGCAATCGGAGATTTCAACGCGAGGGTTGGGGAGCCGAGCATCACAAATCAGAATGGTGACTTATATGAGTACAGTGGAGTAAAGGATTATACTGTCAATAACCACGGCAGAGCACTGGTAAATATGTGTATCAACAACTGTATGGTTGTAGCTAACACCTAACATATAACGGAAAGCAGTTAGAAGGAAAAAAAATCATTTAAACGGAGGGATACATGGATATCTGAAATTGACTTGTGTATCACGAAGGATGAATGCATAAAATTAATTGAAGAACTGGTGAGGAGAACGCGCATGCGTGCCGTAGTGTTGAAAATGTTCAAGGGAAGACCCTTTTCAATTATGTATTTCTTTATGGTTCTTTATTATTATTAACATCATTAATATTATTATTATTATTATTATTATTATTATTATTATTATTATTATTATTATTATTATTATGATTATTATTATTATTTGTTGTTATTATTATTATTATTATTAATATTATTACTATTTGTGTTCTGGCTAAATAAACTACCAATATCAATATCAATGTCAATGAATTCTACAAATTCTCGGAGAGCCGAATTTCAATATAAGTAAATATTTCTTACTGCAAATGATCTGAGGTAAGATATTTTAATTTTAGCATAGTTTTTGGATGTTTATATGTCTTGACAACACCTTATTTAGAGAGAGGACATATTCTACTAGATATTTTATATACTATGTAGGTGTTCTGCATGATTCATCAGTGTAACCACGGTACGTCACTGGTGGAGGCGGAGCAGCTGTTCTTTATGATCACTGGTGTGTACACACACACACCCACACACGTACTGTATAATCACTGGGAGGGTGGGCTTGCCTGTCCGGAATGAACAATAACAGCCCGTCCTCTCGGACCGAAATCTTACGACACTGTCCGAGTGTAATGAATATTCGTTCACTGGGTGGGCGGGCTGGCTCGTGGCAAACAAACACTCACAGCCCTTTACGCTTGAACCGAAACTTTATGACAACTCCTCAGATATTTGAACACTTCACTCAAACACACGATACTCTACGTCACTGCCTCTTGTGCTGACGTTATGACGATCTACGTTGTCTCGCGCTGAACTCCCGGCGTTGGTGGTTCCTTTGTTCCTCATGGTAGTTGAGAATTCCCTAAGACGCCCTCCCCCCCTCCCGTACTTGTACAGGTTACGGGCAAGTCGAAGGGAATAATTGAAACCGTCTTTTGACGCATTCAATGTTTATTGATGTTGTAGTGGAATTCTCCCCTACAAACGCTGTTTGTCGCTGCCTAGCCGACCCCACCAATTCCCCAGTGCATGCCTCGTGGTCTAGGTCAACCAGCGCCGCCATACACCACGGAGCGGGGGTCAACTGCTAAGCCACGCCTACCCCCGCTATTTAAGACCTGACCTCGTGGTGATCTGTCTCTCTTTCTACCTACACCAACCAGCCAGCAACACCTCCGCCTGCCTGGCGGTCCTCTCTCCCGCTGGCGAGCATGGCGACCCACAAGCTGTCCTTCTCTGAGCGTCCTCACCAACCAGCTCTCTCTACATCACGCTTGTAACCATGCTGCCTTCCCAGCACCAAGCTGCATTGTACATCCAATACAACATGTATATAGAGAGCACATTGTGAGTTTCCTTTCTCCATCCCATCCTGAGTGTGAACCAAACATCCCATACCCCACAAATGGTGACTCCCGGAGATTCGCACTCACACAGGATGGAGGAGAAACTGATCACGCTCCCAGTCTTCAAGCAACATGGAAGACTGGCTTATCCACCCAGAAGCAGCTCTCATCGGCTCTACAGCTACTGTCTCTACACCGCAGGTTAGACATCCTAGAGCAGCTCTGCTACTCTAAGCAGACACCAGCTCCTCTTCCTGCCCTAAGCACCACGTCCTACCGACCCCAGCACACCCGTCCTGCCTCAGACGCCGACCCCGGCCCAGCAGTAACCCCTGCCGCCCTTGATGCGGCCTCTGTTCCTGAGTGCGGACACACACACCCCTCTTTTCTCCCCCAGGTACTCCCTGCTAATGTCCTGCACCCTGCTGCTGCCGTGGACCCAGCTGCTGTCACGAGCCCTCATCCGTTTCTGCTGACGCAGCCCCTGCTCCTGACCCAGGCCCACACACCCCAGCAGGCGCATCTGACGACTCGGTACCTGCCGTGAGGGAAGCACAACATTCATCGCCTTCACACACCCTTATTCTCCCTCTCTACTCCCACAGATATTGTGTATCTAGACAGTTGTCCCCAGCGACCGGCTCATCCACGCCATCGCCGTTGTCTCACATGAGGCACGCACCGCCGTTCTGCCTCACATGTGCTATGCAACCCTGCAGACAACAAGTCTCCTACACAGCCTGGAGGGAAGGGGGAGTATTGTAGTGGAATTCTCCCCTACAAACGCTGTTTGTCGCTGCCTAGCCGACCCCACCAATTCCCCAGTGTATGCCTCGTGGTCTAGGTCAACCAGCGCCGCCATACACCACGGAGCGGGGGTCAACTGCTAAGCCACGCCTACCCCCGCTATTTAAGACCTGACCTCGTGGTGATCTGTCTCTCTTTCTACCTACACCAACCAGCCAGCAACACCTCCGCCTGCCTGGCGGTCCTCTCTCCCGCTGGCGAGCATGGCGACCCACAAGCTGTCCTTCTCTGAGCGTCCTCACCAACCAGCTCTCTCTACATCACGCTTGTAACCATGCTGCCTTCCCAGCACCAAGCTGCATTGTACATCCAATACAACATGTATATAGAGAGCACATTGTGAGTTTCCTTTCTCCATCCCATCCTGAGTGTGAACCAAACATCTTGAACCCCACAATGTGGTCAAAACCTGCAGAGGAGAAGGCGTTCATAATATTACATGATGATCCATCTGATACATAATTAGTTAGTCTCACACAATTTTATCTTAATTACAATTTATTAAACATACTGACATAACACAAAGTTCATAACTCTATTAATCTTAGTTACTCTTCATTCTGCATTGTCTTATTACTCCAGGTTAGGCGGAAACGAGTAGGCGTAATTAGTCAACAATATTTGAGTACCGAGGGGTATGTCATCACTTAGGCTTAGTTACAAGTGCGGGTCAATGCAGATCAGTATGGTGCTCCAAGAGACAATAGTATATTGCGTAAATTGTCCCGGCACAAATTCCCGGACAGGAGAAGGCTGGTCTTCACAGCATCACTAGAGAGGGCAATCTGTCTCATGGAGGGGCGGGCAGTCACCGCCACCAGTCTAAGACAGTCCACTCAGCAGAACCAGGACTTGTCTGTAAACACTTCTACATCTGGCGAGGTCACAGGTCGAAAGATTTAATGGCATCACACGCCAGCACTGTAGCTGAAGCCAGAGGCGATAACAGAAGAAGTACTTAGATTGGTAAGAAAATCAAGATAAATTCATCAAATTTATCTAGAAAGTAAAATGAGATACCTTGGACATATAATCAAGGATGATGGGCTAGTAGTGATAATAGCAGAGATATTAATGAGTAAAGTTGAGGTAGGAAGGCCAGGGGAAAGCAAAGACTCGGATGGATGAAGTATATTAAAAATCAGGTGCCCAGAGGGATTCAAAATCTCTGAGAAAAGGTAAAAACAATCCGAAGACTTTTACAGTCATCGACCGTGGTCGGCAACGTCCAGATATAGATTTTTTTCTTAGTATTTATAAATATATTATTCAAGGTGCATTTTGCTTTTCTAGTTGATTAATCAGAGAATAGTCCTCATATCATATGAGGACTGTTCTCTGATTGATCAATAAGAAAACAAAATGCACATTGAATAACATATTTATAAATACTAAATTAAAAATATCTATGTCAATAACTATAATCGTTCAATTCGTTTCTCAAATTAACTTCAAAACCAAAATCAGCCAAAAATCTTAAACCTAGTTGATCCAGGTGAAAATAAGCACAAGACGTAAAACACAAGATCCTGATATTATAGAAGACCTCCAGACATTTTCCTCTCGACGCTACACGACAAATCCACACCACCTGTCGACAGGTACAGTAATCCGGGCGTCCTGGAAAGTGCTTTGATATTTACATAGTTTTGGTGGCGTGACCCTGCTGTTTTTTGGACCTAACTACAACCTACACATTTATCGACGTCTAGAGTCTGCTGTGGTGCGAATAATAGCCAACTAAGGGGATATAGCAGAATCCTTCAGAAACCATTAGAGGGGTAGAAGACCTTAAAAAAGGGTCTGATGGATAGTAGTAGTGATACCGTCAAGATGGTTTAAAGTTTAAACAATAACTTCTAAAATTGTTCTATGCTACAGTCCAATGGGATATTTAGCTACCGCACTAATTCATAAATAAAAGATTCTCAGAATGGTCAATATATCGACCAATCTTGACAGCAGGAAGAAAAAAACGTTACACCTGCGGCAAGACAGCAACCCAATCTCAATACTTCTTGACAGCAATATATAACCAAATCAAAGAAAAACTATTTCTATATTGCAGACATTGGAACCATTGGGGATTTTTATTTTATTTTGGTAATGTCTTGTTTTGACGGCTTGACTCCTCCTGCCCACATATGCGTGTATCCCTCCGTCAGGGCAAAAGATCCTGCTCCGTATACCTTCAGTCTCTAGCAAGGAGACGCTGCTTTGGTGAATAGATCTGACACTGGTATTTGTTTAATCTTTGTTATTTATTTGTTAAAAATTTACAAATATCTGTTCACACAATACAGGTTGTTATTAACACAGGTTGTCATTATTACCACAAGTTGCTATTATTAGCACAAGTTACCAGTAATATCATAGGTTGTCATTATTAACAGAAATTGGCAATAGTAGCACAAGTTGCCATTACTAGCACAATTTGTCATTATTAGCACAAGTTGCCATTACTAGCACAAGTTGCCATTCTTTGCATAAGTTGCCATTACTAGCACAAATTGAAGTTGAATTGAATTGAAACAATTTATTTAGCCAGAAAAACACAGATACAGAGTCGATAACAATAACAATATTAACATGGCTGAGCCAGTTAAGAACCTGAGCTCTCTTTTAGGCACCGGATAATACTATACATTTATCTCAAGGAAGTAATATGTAACATTTAGTATCATCTGAAATAGTACAGTAGCATGGTGGTAATAAGAACATCTCATAATGTTACCACGGCTATCACTTCAATATTTATTAATTCTATTTATTTAATTTTTTTTTTCAGTTTATTCTTTTTATTTATTTATATATACATAAATTACAGTGGAATCGAAAAACGTAAGTATCATGGGGGAGCAGTACAACATGGGTTGTACAGTTATAAGGTTGAACAAGAGGACAGAGCTGTCAGGATTATGTCTAGTTGGTAATTATGTTTATTAGAATGGTAATTACTTATCTATTTACAAGATAATTTCCGATAAAACGGTTTTGATGGTACAATAAAAGCAGGTACTGTAAATATAGTAGGTGATACGATAAATATTAATACTTAGACAATAGGTATTTTTTAAGAGATGGTTTAAAGGAAGGGATCGTAGGTTTTGCTCGGATGGGTGGGGGTAAGTTGTTCCACACCTTCACACCATGATATTTTATGGAGGTCTGGGACTGAGAGGAGCTCATGGAGGGTGGTCTTAGTAGCTCTCGGTGCCTTTAGTTGTATCTCTGATTATTCCGGAACTGGAAATAATTATTGTCAAGCAAGTTATTGATAGATTTGTAAGCAAAGAGAGCGCAGCAGTAGGTGTTAAAATCTTCGAACTTTAACATTTTCAATATAGCAAATTTTTCGTTTGTGTTATCTGTTTTTTTTTTCAAGTACTGTAGGTCATTGTCCGTACAACTCTCTTTTGTGCAGTAACCAGAGATTGTGTTTTTGAAGAGCCAGAGGCCCCCCATAGTGTGTAACAGTGTATCAGGTATTGGTAAACAAGATCATGATAAATTTCTTTCATTGCTGTGAGAGTGAGTGACTGTCGAGTATGATACATGATACCTCACTGTTTATTAACTTTACTGTGAATGGCTTGTATGTGGTTTCTCCAGTTAAGACTCTCATCAACAATAACTCCGAGGAATTTAGTATTTTATTCGCGTTTGATGACTGTTTTACCAAGGTACAGGGGTTCCAAGTATGGGGGTAAGTTTTTCCTTCTGTGAAAGATCGTGTAGTGGGTTTTCTCAAGGTTTAAGGTCAGTTTTTTGCGTATTACCCAGATCCTGACTTTAGTCAATTCAGTGTTCATAGTTCTCATCGAGGAATGGAGGTCTGAATTGCTGGCATAGTGATTACTATCGTCTGCAAATAAGATGTATTTTATGAGTGTGCTGGCGTGGAATATGTCGTTTATGTACAACAAAAATGGTAATGGACAGAGAATGGAACCTTGGGGGACGCCATACAAGATTGGCGAGGAGTCAGATTGGTGATTATTATAGCGGACATACTGCATCCTGTTGGACAGATATAAGGTAAACCAATTTTGGGACAGGCCCCTAACGCGGTAATGTTCAAGCTCTGAAAAGAGGATGGTACGGTCGACATTATCGAAGGCTTCAGAGAGGTCCAAGAATATACCGACTGTGAACTGACTGTCATCAAAGGAATTTAAGGAATTGCCATGGTCTTTCAATAAACACACATACACCCCCCCCCCCAAAAAAAAATGTAATAATAATAATTAAAAAAAAATTCCATGGTTTGTTATCCCAAAATTTCCAAGTATTACCTGTACTGCCTGTGCTAATGTATATTTGCTGGAATCACGTTCTGAATACATCGTATAGAATAAAAACATAATGAAGAGTTAAGAGGCAAAGAATAAAATAAAAAGAAGTAAAGTGAAACGGATTTTTTTGTACTTTTTTTCGTCTTTCAAAATTTGCCAACGTCTTCATCCCGGTCTGAAGCAAGAAGACAAGCTCTAAGGGAAGATGGCAAAGTCTGAGTCAACAAGACGAGACCTGAGGAGAGATGGTCCACCCTGAGGCGAAATGACGAGCCATGAGGTGAGATTGTTATCTCACCTCATGGCAATATACCCAGCAATTAGACAAGATGACTAGCTCTGGGGAAATTTAACAATTATTGGGGTAATATACCGAGCCCTGAAGCGTTATATAATTAACCCTAAGGGGAGATTACCACCCTGAGGAGAGATAACCAGCCCTGAGACAAAATAACCTGCCCTAGTAACGAAATAACCAGCCCAGAAAGCAGATAACGAGCCCTGAGGCGAGATAACCAGTCGTAGGGTGAGATAACCAGACCTGAGTTGAGTTAACCAGACTTAGTATAAGATAACCAACCCTGTGGTGAGACAACCAACCCCGAAATGGGATAATTAAGTAAACAATAACTTACACGTCCAAATTACCATTTCCAAAGGAAATGTACATATTTTTAAGAGACCGTTTTGTACCCCCTCGTGACGTTTACGTGATGTTTACATTGAACTCGAAAGACATTTCGTCTCCCCATCGCCCTTCTCCAATTTTACCGAGCATTACATCCCTACAATCATCGTCTTGTAGCTTCAAGTATGGTAAGTAAGGCACTTTTGTTTGTGATAGATAGATGTAATGCCATTTCCAATTCGCCAGTATATTATATAGGAAAGATCTAAGATGAGCCAGATGTGCTTGGTAGATTACTGAAGTAATAGCTGACAATAAGGCCCATATACAAGATCAGCCGTTGTGTACACCATGCATGGTATCCCGGCGGTCGTAATACAATGGAGTGAAAATTGTGTGATTATTCAAGATGGGCCATGGTGGTACCCGACTGTCGTTTGTTGTTACTACGTCATCGTAGTGTAGTCAGGTGTACCAACTGGCATAAGACTTGGGGGTTGGTATGCTTGCACCCTGAAAACGTTGTCAGTGGCACGAAACGTTTGCTCGTGCTACACGATTAACGAGCATAAAAAACTTGAATCCCAAGCTAAGGTGCACCTCATTTTCCTATTTTCTTGGATTATAAGCCAATTCTGGGAATAAAATATGATCATTTACAGTGACAACCATAAAAACATAGGAAGTGAGTGTAATATGTGTTTCTTTCTTCTTTATCCTTATTAAATCTAACAATAAAGTTATAAGTTTTTCATGAACTTGGGGTTGGGTGAGTGTAATAAAGAGAACTATGGCCTGTTCTGTGGATGAAGTCAGTAGAATATACCAAAGTACAATATTAGGTATTATAATTTTCTTATGACAGTGATGAACTCACTGTACAGATGAATTGGGATAAAATCTTGAAAAAATATCACCATAACTGTTAGTTTTCTATCAAACAGGAAATTATCTTTATACCAAAATTTTTCCTTTCATATTATACAAGGCCAGTTATCTACAAGATATGAAAACTTGAGATAATGTTTCCTCCTTTTCTTCACCTGATTATAGTAATGCAATAAATACCCTTTCAAAAAAACAAGACATGAACACTTTCCCAATGTCAGGAGTAAAAATGTATACAATATGTTAAGAAATAGACTAAACCAGAAGTCGGAGAAAAGTCTCTGCTGTTTAAATAGTCTTTTATTTGGAAAAATATTACATGTAAATACTGTATATGGTTCCTCACCAGAGAGCCTTCATATAGTTAGTGTGCAGACATTTGTTTACAAGGCATATACAGTACTCAACTATTATGGAAATGAAGACATGTTAGATTAGATTAGGTTCATCTTGTGAGAAAATGTCATGGAACCCATATACAGTAAGTATAGTCATGAAATTCTACCAACTAATCAGAGACTAATAATGTTAAACATAGAACAAGATGATAATTAAATGGTTTAAAAAAATCCTCAATACAGTCTGCAATGTGAATTGCAAATCATTCCTGCATTTTTAATGTTTAATATAAACTGTAATAATAATAAGGATAAGAATACAATGATAATGCTTATTTCAGAATATAGGCTTTATTAAAAGCAGGATATGTTATAATTTATGGATGATCAACAGTAAAGGATTTTAAAAGAAAAAACATCCACAAATTTCACAAATAAACTAATACGTAATATCTACGTATGTATGCAGAGTGTAAAATAAAAAACAGTAATAATAATTAAGGCATACAGTATGTTATGATTTCTCCAAGGTATATGTTCAGACAATTCCAGAAACTGCATTTTTTCTGGTCTATGAGTAATTTGGGGATTTTACGGAAAGTCTCCGAATTTTTCTAGTCCGAGTCTGGGAACCAGTTCCGAGGTTAGGTTAAAAAGCAAATTCCAAAATCTTCCCTGCAACCGGAAAAATTCCCCATCAATCAAATGATACTGTGGCAATAATTATCTCCACAATACCTACTCAGCTAAATGTACTTGAAAAGTAGAACAGTTGAAATACGTGAATTACAAAGGGAAGATAATTAATTAATTAGTTTATGTTTTTAAGAATGTCTTAAACCTTGAATTTAAGTGAATAAATAATTGTATAATAAAATAAAAGTGATGCAGGAAGGGCGAAATACTATAAGGTTAGACCAAACAAATATTACTTAACATTACTACTCCACACAGACATACGAAATATATATATGCAACAATCAATAAAATTAATATCCCACCGACTGGGAGATACCTTACCACAGGATCATACGACCTAACTAAACGTGTCACTATGCAATACCCACTGAGGGCATTGCAGAAAATTGTTAAAGCACTAGACAAAAGGGTCCAAGGCTAGAAACGAAAATAGATACGTCTAACCTAGCAGGATTTTCGCTGCGAGGCGATGACACTGACGTCTCCACTTCAGTCAGGCAGGCATGATATTTTGTATAATTAATTAACATTACTCTTGAGTTG
>NW_024736148.1:7658833-7748185 GCF_018991925.1 Homarus americanus
TATTCTTAAGAGGATAAATAAACTAAAGAAGACAAAATCCCCAGGCCGGATGAAATTTTCCCTCGAGTCTTGAAAGAGTGTAGGGAACAGATTAGCAGACTCCTCGTAAATTTATGTACAAAATCATTAGACACGGGAGTTATGCCAGACTTGTGGAAACAGGCAAATGTAGTACCCATATTCAAAAAAGGAGACAGGCAAACAGAGTATTGGGTTATATATCTAGAAGTGTAAGTAATAAGAGTGCAGAGGTCTTAATGCAACTATATCTTGCGCTAGTCAGGCCGCACCTCGATTATGCGGTTCAGTTCTGGTGCCCTTATTATAGAATGAATATCAAGTCACTAGAGTCGGTGCAGCTAAGAATGACGAAAATGATTCCGAGACTTAGAAACCTTCCTTATCAGGATAGGTTAAAGAAACTAAACTTGCATTCCCTAGAAAGACGAAGAGTGCGGGGAGATATGATAGAAGTATTTAAGTGGGTGAAAGGAATCAATAAAGGGGATATAGATAAAATTCTTATAATATCCGAGCAGGATAGGACTCGGAGCAACGGATTTAACGTGGATAAGTTTAGGTTTAGGAGGGAGATAGGAAGGAACTGGTTCACAAATAGGGTGGTGGACGAGTGGAACAAGTTTAACAACTTTGTAGTAAGTGCTGGAACGCTGGAAATTTTCAAAAGGAGGCTGGATGGATTCATGGATGATAGAGAGTGGTAGTAACTCTCGACAGGAGCTGCCATGCACAGGCCAACCGGCCAATTGCAGACTCCTTATTTTCTTATATATATATATATATATATATATATATATATACTTCATTTTTAGTCCATATAACACACGGACTTTGAACATATAATCAACGACATCACCAGCCAGGATTCGAACCCTCGACCTACTGGGTGGGGCTAGGGAACAAAGCCTGTTCATCCGCGTGTTATATGGAATAAAAATGAAGTATATATATGGTACCTCGTGTTTCATACCAGCTGGATTTGGTAAAATGCTATTGACACCATATACGCGGCACGGGCAGTTCCCAATGAGGTTCACGGCGCCATCAGCTTGATGAACAGGCTTTGTATGAAATATAACAGAGCCTAGGATTGCTTTTAGTGTCCTTGTGGGTTGGTCGGTAGCGTTCCCTTGTCCCACCCAGTAGGTCGAGGGTTCGAATCCTGGCTGGTGAGATCGTCGATTATATATATATATATATATATATATATATATATATATATATATATATATATATATATATATATATATAAATTAAAGGAAATTTTCATTTACATCAACTTGGTAATTTGAACTTATTCTAAGATTGGTAATTTAACAAAAAATTGTGTGAGGGACGGAAGTGAGTGAGTGAGTGACGCCTCAACCCTAGGACACTAATCGGAATGACTGAATGACGGAGTGAGTGACGCCCCAATAACCTGGACACTAATCAAAGGGGAGGGACGAAAGTCAGTGACGCCACTGAGCTCCAAAAAGACTGTGAAATGAAAGGTAATGAGTGAGGAGTAACGCCTTAATATCTGGGACGCTAATTGGAGGCGGAGTGAGTTTGAAATACTTTATTGACGATAAAACTATTACATCAAAAGGGCAGGGTAGTATACTACTCCCACCCTCATCTTTGCCATCTCCTTCTACGGCTTACAAAAAGCTATTAATGTTATAACAATACAATAATTATTGTTACATCAATGAAATAGTTCATTTTGACATGAACAATATACTACATTAAATTAACAGATATCGCAATCTTACACAAGGATAAATGTCATATCCTTGGAGCAAAATTTTTATACATTGAAAGAATTATTTTAATCTTTTTTCTATTATTAATCGTCCAACAAACTTGATTCTTTAAAATAATGATCTCACTGTTCCTGTATGGCTGGATTTTTTCACATCCTAATACATAATATTGTAGTGTATGTGCTTCCCCTAAGATGACACAGTTGGCAAGGTTGACCCGCCACTCCACTTACCTGGCAGTATATTTGTATCCCAATCTTAGTCTCATTATACTATAACAGTATCAACAGATGGTAAGTAAGTCCCATAAGTTACACTGGCGTTTTGTAAGACATTAAAATAATGCTGAAAACTCTCGCTACATATGGCAATCACTTCTCTTCTTGCTTTTTCTCATTCCTCTCTTTTTCGTTTCATTCTCTCTTTATCGTTCTAATACTTACATTGCTAACAATATCTATATACATCTTTTCTGCAGATTTTTTGGCCAATTCGTCAGCCATTTCAGTTAAATAAATCCCCACATGTGAGGAATCCATGCAAACTGCACAGTACATTCCATTTCTTGCATTACTATGACCAGTCGCTTCCAGAAATTAACAATATGAAAGATACATGGATTTTTACCCTGCAAAGCTTCCCGTGCACTTTTACTATCAGCAAAAATATGTTTCTTTACATTTCTCTATAGCAACCTGGAGTCCTTCACAAATTGCATGTAGTTCACCCAGTGTGGATGAGGTATTGTTACTAATTATTTGTCAAACTGTTTCATCTGCATAACACTCATTTGTAGAACATTCCCTTATAAAAAAATAAAAACATCCCGCTTGACTATTTATTTTCTCTAAAAAGACATTTCGTGACTAGCAGGAAAGCCAATCTTCTTTTTTCCCCTCAAGCTGTAAAATATCTACTGTAATGCATCCTTTCTGCATGGTCTAAACCTTAAATAAGTTTGTAATGAAATGCAATATATATCTACTTCATACTCCATCATAATATAATACAATAGGTTTACATACTTGGACATATTGCCAAAATCTGTTCTTTCATTCAAGCACATGGTCCTAAGAGTAGCTGTTTCAGCAAGTTATTACTCTTTCTTCTATACTTGGTAAATCAAACTCCATTCTTCTTATTTTAATTCTAGTGTTCCGTTGACAATCTAAAACGATTCTCACGGCCTCGTTTTTTATCACTTGAAGCTTTTAAATAACTTTCTTACTATACATTACAAGGATGGGAGCTGCATAGTCATTAACTAAACGTATAGTTCTGATATAAACCAACCTTAAAATAGGAATATCTACGCCATTTCCCTTCCATGCCAAAGCTCTTATAGATGTTAAACGACCTTTACATGCATTCTCCAAGTATTGCATCTCACGGGGAAGTAAGGAACCAATCACCGATCACTTTTACATTTATTCATAATTTTTTCTACGTACTATAGTAAACAAACGGCCTTGAGTTGCCAGCTGTCTCCAGCAGTGTTCGAAGAATCTTGAACGAGACTGTACATTCTAAGGTATTTGTAAACATCAACTTTTTCTAACCTTAATCCATTCAAAATAAATCCCTTGTTCATAATTTCTGACCTGATATTTAGTTTTTCTAAATATTACTTACAAGGCCCATTTTACAACACAGTGCAATCAATGCATCTAAAGCCTCTTGCATGTTTTTCATACATTTACACTATAAAAGTAAATCATCAGCATCTATTATAACCTGTGTGTTTCCAGGAAATTCGTAGCAAGCCATTATGTTCATCAGTGTGTTAAAAAGAGTCGGGCTAAGTACACCTCCCTGTGGAGTCGCCAACTCCATCTCTCTTTCTTCAGAGTGCCAACCCTGAAATCATCCTCTAGTCATTCTTTTACTTAAGTCAACCATAATCCATTTCAGCAACTTCCCGGAAACCCTTAAATTATTTAGTTCCTCAAGTATGACTTCCTTATTTGCCCTATGAAAGGCCCTTTTTAAGTCTACATAAGTCCTGCATGTAGCCTTGGAGTTATTCAAACACTTTACAAAACAGTCTGCAGTATTTCTCCATTTCATAAATCCATGAAAATTGGGCGCTAAGTTATTTTCCACTGTATACAACAACCTGTTTAATACTATTCTTTCCATCATTTTACTAAAACAAGAGGTCAAAGATACTGGACGAAAAACTCCAAAGTCCCTTGGTATTGGTACAATTACTGCTTTCTTCCACTTAAGAGGGATACAACGTCCATTAGAAGACATAATAAACAAGTCAAACAAGGGACCTTTCAAATACCAGCGAGAAGGTTAAAGATATCATATTGTAATCGTTCATAGGGGCAATTTTGGCTTGTGCAGGACAATAAGACCCTTATGGTTGACACGATGAGTATAATTCGATCAAAACGTTTTCGGGTCTAGGGTTAGACCAACGACAACAAATATAATGTCCTGCAGGAAGATGTTGGCTGACGAGAATCAAGATGTTGCCTTCACAGTAGAAGGCGATAGTCTGCCCCCAAGCAGTCACACAGCTGCTACCAGCTAAATCTCGCATAGAAAGCTATTCTGAGTTGTAAACAGTCCCCTCACTGAACATGTGGCCTGCACGCACAATTGTGCGTGGCGATAACACTCCCCCTGTCGGACTTCGCTTGAAATCGCGGCCTACCATTAGATTCACTCTCCGACCCCTTCAAACAGGCAGAGTCTCGTCCCTGGGCGTATTAACACTAAGTCCTTTGTAATCACTTTAACACTTCGCACCAGGCCATCTTCGCTCGGTAGTGCCTCCAATACTCTCCCTAGCATCCACTGACTCCTAGAGGAGGGTTGTCCAGAGATGATCCCGATATCCCCAGTGTGCAGATTACAGTGAGTTTTGAAGAATTTTTGTCACTGTCTCAGTGTCGGGATATATTCCTTTACCCACCTCTTCCAGAATTGGTCAACAATGAATTGGACATGCTTCCATCTTCGTCGGTACACTTCTGCCATGGACAGATCACCTCAGGTGGGCAGTGTCTCCGGGTTCATCCATAGTATTTGAAGCGGCGTTAGTACTTCTAGATCCTTTTTGTCAGACACTGGGGTGATGGGCCTTCCATTGACGAGCTCTTCTACGGCGCAGAACAAATTGTTGAGGCACTCTTCGTCTAGTGTCTGGGTGTCCACCACCCCCTGGAGGACCTTCCTTACAGTGCGGATTTGTCGCTCCCACACCCCTCCCGTATGAGAAGCTGTAGGGGGATCGAACTGCCATTCTATCGGTTTCTGTAGGAAGGCATTTCCGAACTTGTCACTGTTGTTAGAGCCGCTCACCACCTCTCGTAACTCCAGGCTAGCTCCAATCATGTTGGTTCCCCTGTTAGACCGAATACGCTTGGGAGGTCCCCTGCGACAGGCGAATTTTGTTAGGGCGTTGACGAACGAGTCGATATCTAGTGAGGTGAGGACTTCTCGGTGTATGTCTCTGGTTGTCAAGCAGGTGAACAAGCATCCCCATCTCTTCGCCCGGGTTCGGCCTTGTTTAGCCACATAAGGGCCGAAGCAATCAATTCCAGTGTAGGTGAACAACCGGCCTCCTAGACGCACTAGATGTTCTGGCAGGTCGGCTTGGCGTTGATGGGTAGGCCTCTAGTTGCTTCTCCAACATGTCACACACGTCCGTATTGTGCGGTCGAGTAATTTGCAGCACTTAGGTATCCAGTATGTTTCATGTATTATGGCAAGGGTGTGTTCTCGTCCTGAACGTCCAGCTCTAGTCGAGTGTACCTCTCTCACGATGAGCCCGGTGATTCTGTTGTCCCTCGGCACCAGCGTGGGATTCTTCTGGTCTGGGTGGAGAGCGGCATGTTTCAGTCGGTCGCCTACTCTGATCAAACCGTCCGTTTCTATATGAGGTTCCAGCCGACTCATGTCGCTACCTCTCACGGGTTGTCCCTGTTGTAACATTCCTAGTTTTCGAGGGAATCCTTTCGTTTGCAAAAATCTTAAGACGGGTAATTTTGCATCTTCCAATTCGCTGACCTTGAGCCGAATTTCTCGGTGAAGTTTTTTCTTTCGCTTCCCAAGCTGACATTTTATAACCCTTCTAATCCACACTACGCTCCTCAGAAGTCGATGCCACGAGGAGTACCTGGCCCATAGCTTATCGAGGATACCTTCCCCCTGGTCAGCATTCGTCGTCAGCATTCGTCGTCAGCACCGTGGTTTCCTTCTTCACCTATGGGTCTCCGTCTGTGAGGTCTCGAATCCTCAATAGACTCTTTGGCCAACTGTATTCTTCCAACAACTGGAAAGCAGGTTTCCGAATCTATCTGCCTCCCTGGTTGAGCTCTGCTCCATGTAGTCCACGACTAACGTCGTCGGCTGGGCTCGGTGCCAACATCACATGGCGCCATTGTTCTGCATTGGAGTCCTCGTGTATCGTTGCCACTCGATTGCCCACGAAGGAAAGGAAGCGTCTTTCGGTGTTTCGTATGTATTGAAGGACTGCCAGAACACGGATTTGTCTATTTGTAATTCAAGTTCTCACCGCAGTTGTTTGTCTGCCTTGGCAGTGAGTACTGCCACGCAGAACTCGAGTCGAGGTATGGTCTGCTGTTTCAGAGGGGCTAGCTTGGCCTTGCCACACACGAAGAAAATATGGTGGGTTCCATCTTCACACGTGGTCCTCAGATACGATACAGCTCAATACGCTTGTTGGGAGGCGTCGCAGAAGTGGTGTAGTTGCACTCCAGCCACTGGATTTGCATCCTCGGATCGGTAGCACCATGGAACGTGTACCGGTGATAAGGTGAGGAAGTTAATCTAGCAATCTTCGCCATGCCACCCTGTTCTGTTCAGCCATTCGTTCATCCCACCCAACACCTCGTCTACACTCATCTTGGAATATGATTTTGGCTCTTATGCCGCTCGGAACGATGAGTCCCAGTGGGTCATACTTGAAGCTGATCATACTCAGAAGGACTGCTTTTGTCTCCTGTTTCTTAGGGATCTGGTCCCGGACCGCTAGTTCGTCCTTTTCCAGGTTCCACAAGATTCCCAATGCTCGTTCAGTGGGGAGCCTGTCGTCTTTCAAAATTACTTCCTGTACTCACAAGGCTTTCTCTGTCTGTGGAATTGCCTTGAGGACTTTCTTGTGATTACAGACCTACTTCGTAAGTCTGAATCCGCCCTTCTTCATCAGCTGTCTCAGCCTTCCCCGGCATATCTACTGAGAGAAGCAGATCGTCAACGTAGAAGTTACGATTCGCTTTCTAGATGTCGCCATGGAGACTTTCCCCATAATCTTGGAATGTTCGTTGTAGCGCATACCCGGCACATGAAGGGCTCCACACCTCCAAAGAGATGTTCTCTCATTCGGTAAGTGGTGGGGGCCCCTGACAGCTGGTCGTCCGTCCACCATAAGAATCACAAGACGTCTCGATGTTCGGGTACTACTCGCACTTGGCGGAACATTGCCTCGATATCAGCCATGAGTGCTACCTTTCCTTGTCTGAATCTGATGAGAACTCCCATCAATTTGTTGTTAAGGTCTGGCCCTTGCTTCACCTGGCTTTTCAATCAAAAACTATTCTCACCTTTTCTGGCTTATTGGGATTTAACACAGGATGGTGTGGGAGATACCAGGTCTTCCCGGGTGCAACACTGAGTTCTTGAAGTGGGACTCGCTCAGCATGTCCCTCGTCGATTAGACGTCTCATTTCTTCTTGATACCTCTGAGAGAGCCCTGGGTTCTTCAGAAGGCGTTTTCTCAATCCTGCCAAACGCTATTTGGCAAGCTTCTTATTGTCTGGGAGTCCTGGTTCTTCATGGCGAAAAGGAATGGGAAGTTGGTAGTGTCTGTCCACTTGAGTAATTGGCGTTGACCACTGCATCAGGATTCTCTTGTCTTCGAGAGAGACGGGATCATCGTTACTGTAAGCGGAGTCGCATTTCCAGAAGTGCCAGACTTACTTTTCCAAATTTGTCGCCGAATTTAGTATTGCCATTCTGACAAAGTAGTTGATCACGGCATAATCACGGCTCACCACTCCAAGCGGTCTATTTATAGTCCAGCCTACAAGGGTGCGTGTTGCAATCTGCTCTCCGTCCTTCCCAGTCCTTACTTCTAACGGATCTAGTGCTTGTGGTACATCCAGACCTTCCAGGAGATCCACTATTTTCGGCTCTTGGCGTAGCGCAGTACCTCGGAGGTGTTTCCAAATGGTGACGTCTTGGGTGTCTGCGACCGACGCTCTCAGAGAAGACGGTAGATACTCAACAACAACGACCTTGGGGGATAGTGATGGATCGGCTCTTTCTTACTCCAACGCTAGCCTCTTTAAAACTGTTCACTTCGGTGTTTAGACTATTTGTTTCTTTCATCATTGTGCCAATGGCGAGGGAAACTGGCCTTCCCTCTGCCTGCAACCGGTTAGCTATCCTATGCGTGCAGTATGATCGGTTGCTGCCTGAATCCAAGGGAGCTCCGGTGACCACTGCTCTTTTGCCTCTTGGTTGGTTCTTCTCCTCCACCCTGACTTTCACTATTGGAAGTGCGACTCTGCTGGACCCGTGAAGTCTCAACTTGCAATCGTTGGGTTCTTCCCTCCGATCATCAATTCCGTTGTTGGTTTTTGTTTCCCTGACCCATCTATGCGGATTTCCTCTATTCTTGGTCACCAGAACGTTTTATGTACTCCCATTTCTTTTCCCCATGGTGCTTGTACCGGCTTCGGTCTTCAATGATTTAACTCCACTAGTTGCAGATTCCGGTGGTGACATAAGTTAATTCATTCTAGGTTGCTTGTGGTCAGGTGATATATCTATTTGGTAGGCGACCCCAGTGATTGCTCTCTACACCCTTTGGAAACTAGTCTGGTGTTCTCCTCTTTTAACTTCGCCCTGTTGCACCATGCTACTGCTCGTCAGAACTCCCGTGAAGTGCAGAAGCCTCTGGTATACTCCAAGCAGCCATCTATACCACATACTATCTTCTGGCTGCACTCCGTTATCCGATGATTACGACCCAGGCAGGAGAAGCAGAGACGCTCTTCCATTACGAGTGAAGTTCCCTTTCCTGTGGACATGCTGAGGAATGTCCGGCACATCTGGAAAAGGTGATCTCTGCGGCATAACGAGCAGCGTTCATCGTCCGTTTCCCTGGTCGTCTTTATTCCTGATGTCACCAGACCCACAAGTTTCTTCCTCGACGAGGATTGGCGTGAGGATGAGTCTGCATAAATTCTGCTTGGTTCCTGAGGTCCTTGTCCATTTGGGGCCTCCTCCGCCTTGTCGACCATATCCATTGTAAATTCCTACATTCACTCGATCGCAGGAGGTTTCCCTTGCTTCCTTTTGTATTCATGCACCTTATCCACAATAGTTGTCCCTTATCTTTCCCTTGAATCTCTCGGCTACCGTACGTTTTGACTCACATGTGTCAAGATGATGTAGTTCTCCCAGAACCATCAAGTTCCTCATGCAATTCTCCAGTTCGTTTGGTAACTGTTGCGCGCCTTTTGCGTCATTTAGTCTCACAGTTGGACCTCGCAGGGCCTTTTTTTTTAGCTGACAGACGTAAGTGAATGTATATTATGTATGATGTGTCTATTATGTATGTACCCCATATATATACATTACCTATCTAGTCAGTAGCGTGTGGCAATGCCCCTGTTTCATGTCACCACACGCTTAGATAATGTGCTTGGCGACATCTGGAAGCTACTAATGTACCACTTGCCACATGTCGCCTGAGAGGTCAGGGAAAGGTCAGTTGACCCCAAAAGAGTGTAGGGACTACCGGCGCTTGTAAGCGTGCCCTTGTATACTTCCGTTAAATAGAACC
Source organism: Homarus americanus (assembly GCF_018991925.1). NCBI lineage: Eukaryota > Metazoa > Arthropoda > Malacostraca > Decapoda > Nephropidae > Homarus > Homarus americanus. Next base: position 7,668,431 of record NW_024736148.1, read on the forward strand.
TAGAGAACTCTACAGGTGTTTGTGTTTGCTCCTGTAGTTAGAACTAAGTACCCCGAACATCTAAATGGCGCAGTGATTTGATTAATTTGAAATATAAGTGCGTTTGTGTAAAATCAAGACCGATAGACTCTCTATGTTTGTCTATGGTACCCCCAAAATGTTCTACACTACTGAGGGTATACACAAACACTTGTTATCTTAAAAATAGGTTCTTATTCTCGTACGGGAGATATACAGAGATGGACCAAGAAACTCGCTTCCACACCATAAGGACTGGTGGTCTTCACTCTTTGTATTACTGCGCGCTGACATGTACAGATGCCAGCACTCACAAGCTGAATACATAAAATGTAAATATGATAATTCATATACATAACATGGTGCATAATAAATGGAAATATTACATAGAATTAATACATGTTCTGTGATACTTTACTATACATAATTAATACAGTAATATAATAATACACAGTTTAAGGTACTACTTCGTGTCCATATTACACACCTCCCTCCCCCTTATACGCTCATAGTTTCATCTTGAGCGGACCTTTTGTTTCTGAGTCGCTCGGACCTGCGGAGTACTGGGCCAGAAACACAAGGTGGGGATGGATTTACTGTAAAGGTATCAACATGAGGGGACTCAACTGGGGAAGGGTCAACACTAGGCAGCTCCACAGGTCGGAGGAAACGACGGTTCCTCCACCATACTCTACCACTAGGAAGACGCACTTGGTAGTCCCTGGACCGGCTAATACCCATGACAACCCCAACCTTGTCCCAGCGGTGAGATACCGGATCTTGAATCCTGACCTGCTGGCCGATACTCAACCTGGGAAGGGGGCGGGCATGACAGTCGTACCGAGCAGCGATATCTGCTGCTCGTTCTGCTGCACGGCGGTCACATTCTTCAGTCTTGGCCTGCCATTCTTGAGAAAAAGACTTCGGGTGGGCAGGAACACAAGACCTGAGATGATATCCGTATAGAACCTGGGCTGGGGAGCGTCCGGTGAAGTTCGGGGTGTTGCGTAACTCTAACAAACCTCGATCGAAATCCTCGCAGTCGATATTTCCTGAGGGTGACATCTTAAGGATCAGGTGTTTAACAGTCTTGACTGCGGCTTCAGCGTGTCCATTCGCCTGGGGGTAGTGGGGTGAGGTCATGACATGACGGACTCCCCAACGGTGGTGACCAGTATTTGAGCTTGTTGTATCAAAACACATGCCATGCACGATGTCTGCAATGTGCCATTGCTGCAAAGCCTTCACAACAGCTTTTGCTTGTTCATCACCGGTACCAGAGGGAAGTTTTGGAACAGCAAGAAGTTGGGAGGTGCCATTGCCTGAGACAAGAACTGGGAGTCTGTCAACATGACCCCCATGCCCCGTAAAATCAGGCATCAATTTACCATCCCAGTGAACAGTTAAAACTGACTCTGGTTTGAAGTTTGAAAGGATTTCAGCTGCCCTGCTACTGCGATGATGCTGACGTTTCCTCCTGATGCTTGATCGATTCAGAATCAATTCACTGACATCATGGCCCAGACTCCGAGCAGTTTGGGTGACAATGTGCATGGCCATTAGGGTGTGTCATACGGAGGCAAATATTTTTTGTTTGAGTTTGAAAAATCGGCCCATGGTATTAATGATGTAGTTCTATGTGCAGAATCATGTGATATCTTCAGATTTGAAAAGTTTTTATTTTTTGCTAGGTAAATTTTAACTTGAAATCTTATGAAAATTCATTATTCCCACCCTTTTACCAACACCACTAAATAGCTTATTTAAAGTAAAGTAAATGTATCAGGTTAATTTATTAGGATGAAAATGATCCAGAATAGTGAAACGAATGTTCTTGACACATTTATTAAATTTGATATTCCTTTAGAAAACAAAATCATCAAATACAAAAACCGGTTTTACTACTACGACCCAGTGTTGCTGCACACCATAGAGAACATGTCTTTCTTGCTTCTGTTTCTATTCATCACCTCCCTGCTGACCACCTGAGCTCGGATGTAGCCTTCCCTCCTCTCCTGGCTGTACACGTGACTGCTGGCCTCGCTCACTTGCTGTACACAACGCTCTATACTCTGGGTGTGCAAGGGCCAGGCAGTGACATGCATGGGGTTGTCCAGGAAAGCTCTGACTTGAGCATTGGTGAGGCTGCAGGTAAGAGGGGGCTCACTGCCAGCCTGGATGTTATCCAGATCTATGAGATCAGTGAGGGTCTTGGCACCTAGATTGACTTCAGGAGTCTTCCTGACCCTGAAGGAATCGTCACCAACTGATTCGTCATGCCCAGATCCTCTCATAAGTCTCATATCCAAGATCTTTTTGACTGCCACTCTTCTCTCCTCCTCATCCTTACTGCAGAGCATTGTCTGCAGAACTGCCTCGGGATGAGCATACCAGGAAGATCTCCTCACAGTCTGCTCCACAATCTGAACAACCTTCCTTGGCTGACTCCTCAGGAGCTCAAGCTGGAAGAGAACATGCCTCGGACCTTCGGAGAACGATGACTTGACCTTGGTGTTGAACCAATTTGGCAAGTAGACACTCACGATGAATTGGACAATAAGTCTCAGGTTGTGAAGCTGGTTCCCTTTCAGTTTATGATGAGCGACCCAAATTCTGCAGAACCTGAGAGCCGTTGTGAGCCACCTAGAATGTGAGACTGGACCTATCTGCAGGTAAGCAAGTCTATCAGGCATGACCCCAGTTTTGATGGCACTGCAAATCATGTAACCATAGTACTGGTCAGTACTCATGTCGTCAATGACAGTATGTGCAAGCTCAACGAGTGGAGGGCCAACTGTGATTTTTTCAAAGCTCGGATTTATTTCTAACTCAGTGGCAGAGTCCAGCATCCTGCCAAGAGGACCAGACCATCTGTTGTTTGAAAGAGTCTTGCCATCCAGCTCCTGGATCAGATGTCTGAGTGGCAACTCGTTGGTGTGGAGGTCACAAACAATCCAGACCAGCTTCCTCCCAATCTTCCGCTCTATCCACTGTATGACCCCCCCCTTGCCACCCTGTGTTCGTGTTGGTGCTGTCCCCTCCAATGGCCTGCAGGGTCTGGTCTACGTTCCTCTCTCTGAGCCAGTTCACAATGTTATCTGCCACTATCTCAGCTGGTTTCCTGATGTCATCTTTCTCTGGAGTGAAATGCCACAAATACTTCCCTCCTGGTTCACTGCAGCAGGAGTAGTGTTCCTCCTTCACCATGGCAGGGAACAACTTGTCAGAATCTCCAACTTTCATGAACAATTTAGTGTCATCCCTTCTCCCATCAAAGAACAAACAATTGATTCCATTTTCTCTTATCCCCTTATCAAACTCCTCTTCTAGGTTTCTGACAAGTTTCTCCTGAGCTCTACTTACTTTGTTATGATCTATCACCAGGTGAACATCATCAGGTGTTATCAAACCACCGTCAATCCAGGCAGCTGTTGCTATCTCTGCAGTTTCTCTGAGACCAGTGTGGTGTCGCATGCTGGCCAGAGTTATGCTCGGGATATCTTTCCTATTTCGAATGTTATGCCTGGAAGGTTTGGGATCATTATTTTCTGGGTTAGGGACAAAGTCACCATTCTCCTGATCAGCACGCGGATCAGCCATGGGGAAGTCATTAAACTCTGAATCAGCTTGACTCCAATCATCGGCCTTTTTTACCTCACCCTGGGCCTTCTCAAGTCTCTTTTCCTCGGCAACTCTTCTCCTCTTCTGTCTCTCTGTGGCAGCCTCCTGTCTCTTGGACTTCGGAATATCTTGGCTAGAAATCATGAGAGCCCCTATACTGCCAGTCTTCTCTCTCTGTGCTTTGACAAATGCCAGTTCGATCACAGGAATCTTCAGTTCACGCTTGCAAATACAGGAGATGTGGGCCTCGGATTTACAGTCACGATCGCATCCAAACTCAGGACAGAGAACAATTGGGCACTTGCAAGTAATTATGTCAAATAACTGGTCCAGTTGCTTGGCAAAGCTGTCCTTAACTGCAAGTTTTCCTCTCCCAAGAGATATCTCTTGCCTTTTCCCAACTGGCTAGCAGTCTCTCACTAATCTTCTTCTGACTTGTTATGACTGGAGGCTTGAACTGAGCGTTAGCCAGAGTGGACTGTGCCAAGACAGCTTTGGTCATATCACTGGCAATGTCTTTGTTTGTGTAAGTTCTTTGGTTCTTTTCACTGATTTGCCTGATTAAAACACCGTATCTCAAAGCATCTCTCAATGTAGGCAACTCCGACTTCAGGAGCTCTCTCCCAGACCCAAGATGGTGACTGAGATGGCTGGATTTTTGGTTCCTCGTCCTGACACAAGCAGCCATCGCAAATATTATCAACTTATAAATGCATCAGAATCTGAAACAGAAAAAAATATTGTTAGTTGGGTTGTTAAAGAATGAAGTCAGAAAGCAATGTTCACTATTTAATTGTAATGCACTAATGCAGCTGTACGTTAGATTTTCGATAAATTTCACGCTAAAATTTACCTACCAAAAGGTTGCAAAATATTGAAACTGAAATTATTTTCTGTTTATATACACTAAAATCTACCAAAAAAGTGATGGGCCATTAGTTTTAGCTGATCTTCCCTCCTATGACACACCCTAATGGCCATTCTATCTGAGGACTTGGTCCGATCTAATGCTGCAGAAAGTTCTGGAGTTAGAACTTCTTTTCGCCCACGCCTCTTGACAGTGGGTGGAGTTTGAAGTGCTGATGGGCCAGGAACTGGGTTGGATTCCTCAGAAGAAGACGTACTACTGCTGTCCAAGACAACGATGGCCTGGCATTTTTTGGCTTCTTCCTCTGCACTGTCTGCAGCCAACTTCCTTTTAGTTGCTTTCTTGAGAGTTTTTCTCGTCGTTTCTGTCTTTTCAGGAATACTTTGTGAAGAGATGACATTGCCCCACGACGCCCTTTTCCTCGTTGCGCTATTAAGAAATCCTTATCCTCCTAAACTGTCATCATATTCAAAGCAATCACATGTGCAATGTCAAAGAGATCTTCAAATGTATCAGTGAACTCTTTCTCTTTCTGCTTTTGAGTTTCTGTCTTTCTTGAAAAGTTCTTTTTCAAACTACTCCACTTGTCAAACATTTTGTGCACTTGATTCACACAATCTGGTTTGTGGTGTGTGGGAATGTTTACTTTTGTCCACAATTGAAGAACTTTGTCTGTGACTTCCCCAGCTGCCACTCTGATGGTTTTTTCTGTATGCGATGCAGGCTTAAAAAATATTGTAACACTTGCCTGTTTGAAGGTAACTTATCCCCTGTAATGTCATCACATAATGTCTTTTTCAAATACACATTTTCTCGTGTTTTTACTCCTGCATTAGCCATTTTGACTTGAGGAATAAAGAAATTAACTATTAATATAAATTAATAATGAGAATACTCTGCAGAACTGTTTCTAATTTCCCCAATCATCAATCACGACCAGCAAAAAGTCACCACAATCGTGCCAAATGCGACGCACTGGTGGTGGGCGTAATCGGCTACAAAGTAATCGACTACATCGATTACTTAATTTTTGACAGCTTTGAGCAACCTCTAAATATTAATATATTTAAAAATAACTCTACACACAATGTTTTTGTCCTAATGGACACTTTTAGCAGGGCCTGTGGTAAAAAATTCTAAAGTTGAAAAATAAGGACCACCCTAATATACAGTACATATATATTTTACATATCTTATGTACAGGCAAATATATGAATAAGATACTAATGACAAAATAGCTTAGGAAAAAGATGCCAAATACTTTCAGCTACAGTAACTAGCAGTACTTACCCCTGCCTTTACACCATGGTGTTATCATATTTTTCTGGTGTTCTACATATACATACATATGCATAAGTACATTTGGTAAAAGGTGCAATGAAAAGAAGAATAGGCATGAAGAGTTTCAATTAATTTATATTCCCAATGGCAGTAATTATCTCACACTTTGACCTCTCTACTTATTTCCTCAAGAAATTTCTTACACAAAAAAGCAGCTTCTTCACCATCTACATTTGCTACCATTCTCGAATGAAGCTTAAGCATCTCTTAGGGAGGATCTAAGGTTGCAGCCACACTGCTCCCCCTTTGCTGCAATCACAGTTTTGATATCATAAGACATAGAAGACACTCATGCTTTAGAGCTGCTCTGTGATCTCTCTCGATAAGCTAAGCTGACTGAAAACTCTTCCACAGAAGCATTAGAGAATGGGAAGGAAAAAAGCACAGATATCACTTTAGACAAGTTAGGATACATTTGGTTTCCTACAGCATTTTTTTGCCTGAAGAAGAGGAGCCAATACAATAATCTTGAATGCTCATATCACTAGCAACATTAGGGCACATAGCAAGCTTTTGCCTTTAAGATATGGCATTTGTCTTAATAAATGCAGCAAAAATGGCACTTTCATGTTGCATGTAGTGGAAGGAGACAGACATTCAAGGAAATCAAACTTTTCAAGATCACTGAACCTCAAATGAATCTGCTGCACACATTCAATTAGGAATTCCCTACAATGAGTGTGAAGCAATTGTACATCAGGGTGGCTTTCTCCTATGTCTTTGGTTATGCTGTTCAAAATATCTGTTGCTGCAATTCCAATGTAAACTTTGCTCAAAGGAACATAGTGCTGCTCTTGCTTTGGAACAATTTTATCAATATCAGTCTCTCTAAGATATGAGTACTGCATGAAATCTGAGCACAATGTTGATATCAGACCAGACACTTCTTTTTTAAGTATGTGCAACAATGGCATGTCGCTTTGAAAGAATAAGTTGAATGAAACCAGTCTATTAAGGTTAAAGGACACGAATTCAAGGTAAGCTCTGGTAAATTTGTTACTGAGCTTTATCAAAATGCTGTCATTTGTGTTTGTGGGATCCTCAAATGCAGCATTCTGAAAATAAAGCTGTAATGCATCATATTGCTCTAATATCCTGTCAACACAAGCCTTCATTGACAGCCAGAGAGTGAGTCCAGCTCTTAAGATTTGATGCCTATCAATATCTAGAAAGTCCTGGAATTCTTTCAGTGCATCATGCCTCTGTGAAGATACATGGAAATGTGAGTAAATATATCTGCAAAGATCTTCTAATGATTTTGGAAGCTTCAATGATACATGAGAAGAGCACAAGTAGATGCTCCATATCACAGAAAATATCAAGGAAATCTCCCTTGCTGAGCCTATATCTGTAGGTTATGTATCTAAGCTATTGTGCCGAGTAGCAACCTTGTATATAAGCTACTGTGCCGAGTAGCATTTATATATGTAATTACGTGGCAACACTGCACGTGTTATGTGGCAACATTGCCCTGAGGCTGCCATATGGCAATGCAGCCTCAGTCTGACTCCGTGGGTCGTCGTGCAAGGCACACGCTAGTCACTACTTGTATTTCTCCTATCTGTTGATAAATGGACTTCAGTGTTACCTGGTGTTTCCCTACCCATCACTGCCTTCTTCAGGGAACACTTGGAACCTTCATGGCGCAGTGAGTAGGATTTGTGGACTTACAAGTGCAGAAACAATGCCGACGGTTACGTCTGCAGGCGATGTGCGCGTCGACTAGTGTGTTGTGTTGTGTTGCGTTGTGTTTCGCCGCGACGTGCAGTGTTGCGCCGTCACAGTGGGTTTTAGTGACTGTGGCAGTGTTAGTGTCAGTGTATTAGTGTGTCTAGAGCTGAGAGTTGAGCATTGGCAGGGACGAACACACGTGCACCGTACAGGACGAGGTCCCCATCTGCGTAGAGGTCCTCACGTATCTTCCAATACGGGCGTAGGGCGTTGTGGAGGTCAAAACGGTCGCGAGGGAACCCAGTCCTCACACTCTCCAAGAGCTGAGTGTAGGAAGGGTCGTCACGTGCCGCGGTCAGTAGTTCCTCAAGGGCCAGATCGCTGTCGGGTGGTGACACTGAGGCCTGGGTGCTGGCGAGGGACTGTACGGCCTGCAAAGTGACGATGTTGCTGAGGGAGAAACCGGCCTCGGTGCTGAGCATCTCGTCTTCAGGTGTCGGGCGGCTGACTGGGGAGCGGGAGAGGGCATCCGGGATGCACAACTCCTTACCTGCGCGCCAAGCCACGGTGAAGACGAAAGCCAAAATCTTCTCCTTCAGGCGCTGGAGGCGGGGATTCTCGATGGCGTCCAGCGAATAGTGGTTAAAAATGGGGACCAAGGGTCTGTGGTCTGTGATGAGGTCGAAGTGCTGTAGGCCCATCAAGTAAAACTTGCACTTCGATAAGGCCCATACCGCTGCCAGCAGCTCCAGCTCAATGGTAGCGTAGCAAGCCTCAGCATCGGTGAGGAAGCGAGAGCCACACTGTATGAGCTGGTGCTTTCCTCCACCGTGATCCTGGAGAAGGGCGTAACCAACCCCGTACAGGCGCGAGGTGTCTGTCTGGAGGACGGTGGGGAGCGCTGAGTCGAAAGTAGTGAGGATGGGTGGACTTGACAGGGCCTCCTTCACCTTATGAAAGGTGAGTTCGTGGTCAGGGTTCCACGTGAAAGTCCTCTTGGGGCTCATCAGGAGGCAGAGAGGCCCGGCAGCGGCGAAGACGTCAGGAGAAAATTCTGCCAGCTGGTTCACCAGGCCCATGAAAGACCTGAGATCCGTAAGGTTGGCAGAGTCCGCTATGGCGCGAACTTTCTCCGGGTCCGCAGCAATGCCATTCCTTGAGAGTCGGTAGCCGCAGAAAGACACTGCAGGTGCGGCCAAGACGAACTTCTCGGCATTCAGAGTGATGCCATGCGTCCTACACCTGGTCAGTACCTCGTCGATGCGGCGAAGATGCGTCAGGTAGTCCTCATCATAGAGGAGGACGTCATCCACTACCTTCATGCAGTTGGTCACGCCTTGAAGTGCCATGTCACCACGGAGACAGAAGGCGTCCCCCGTAGTAGCAAATCCCATAGGGTCACGGCAGTAGCGGAAGCGTCAGTAAGTCGTGATGAAAGTGGTCAGTGGCTGATCCTCCTTCTTCAGTGGGATCTGCCAGTAACCACAAAGAGCGTCCATTGTCGAAAAGTACCGTACCTTCGGGTCCACACTCCATATAGCTGCAAAAGGTGTGGGTGAAGGGTGGGCGGGACGGGACACCTGGCTGTTAAGCTTAGACAAGTCGGTAGTAATCCGCACTTAGCCACAGCGACTAGAGGGTGGCACCAAAGGGACGGGTCGTCACCATCGGGTATGATGACACCCTGGGCCACCATGGAATCCAGTTCCTTCTTGACTGAATCCCTGAAGGCGAGAGGGATCAACCAGGGAGTGTGTATGGCAAACGGCTGTGCATCTTCCCGCAGGTGTATCCTCATAGACGGACCCGCCATTGCCTTCAGTGGCGCGGTCCGTAGGGCCTCCTTAGTCACCAGCACTTCCAAGTACTCCTTCAGGAAGTAGGCCCTTGTGGCTGAAGGAGATGTCTCGCTGTGAAGAGGAAAAAGCCTTGACTTGGGTGGAGGCGGGGCGGGAGAGGACGCGGGTTCTGGGCAGCTCTGTGCGGCAGCGCCAGGCGCGTCGCTCGTTGACTCATGCACCCTGCTGGCGGTGTACCCAGCAGCTGGGATCTGCTCGGGAAAGTCTCTGGGCATCACGCCTAACTCCTTGCAGTGCTCCCACAACAACAAGGGTGTAGCGAGAGTAGGCTGCACGTCCATCCATCCGTGACACGACCTGTCACCGTAGGTGATCTCCGCTTGAAAGGAGCCCACAGCGTCCGGCATCTGGGAACCGTCTGCATTGTAGTACAGCAGCTGCGGCTGTGGTCCCAGGTCATGTTTGGTGAGGCCCAGTTTCTGGAGGTGCTTCAGGCTTATCACCGTAGTATCAGCGCCAGTGTCCGGTATCACCTCGATGTGACCCGACACATCACCGTGTGTGACGGCGACGCGAATGGTAGGGGAAGGGGTAGCCCTGAGGCGTGTGGTCGATTCCACCCTCCTGATGTGACTCCGCTGCTGCTTGGGGCTGCAGGGGCCATCTGAAGGGGGCTGCGTGCAAACCACCCCGAGAGAAGTGCGCTGCTTTCCTCCTCGTCTCGGGCTTTTGGGCTTGGGTTGGCGGCAGCACTTGTCGTAGTGTCCATAGCGACCACAGGCCTGACACTTGTGGCCTTGTGCAGGGCACCTGTCTGTGTTGGACCAGTAGCCCTTACGGTCACATCCACGTCGGCGGCCGGGCATGTCTTGGGGCCATGCTGCTTTCCACAGCTGCCACAGGAAGCACTAGGCGGAGGCGTGGAAGAACGTGCGGCAGCCTTCACGTTGTTGGCCGCCTTCTTACCCTTCTTGTGCTGTGAGATAGCTCTCACAGCAGGTGAGGCCCGTAAGGCAGAGGTGGCGGACTTGGTGGCCTCGTATGACCGACATTCAGTCACTACCACCTGGAGTGTGGAGGAAGCGTCCAGGGGGATGAGTCGCTGCACCAACTCTTCTTGCCTGACACCTGTCAAGATCCCGTGCTTGATACAGGCTTCCTCACATTCCCGGCTGTGCACCTCGCAGAAGTTGATCTCCTCCGACAAACTCTTCAAACGTACAAAAAGTCGTCAAAGGATTCATTCTCCGCCTGCTTGCAGCTGGTGAAGGCGCGGCGACGCAAAGCCTCGTTATTCCGACCCTTAACGTGCTCCTGCAAAAGGTCGAGCACATCCGTCACTGAAGACGTGGAATCGGGAGGCACTTGCAACGTGTACTCCAAAACTCTCTGGGTCTCCAGCGACAAACACGTCCGCAGTTGGATGAGCTGTTTGTTTGGAGGCATGCTATTGAGGTCCACCATCGTGGAGTAATCTGTCCACCCCCGCCTCCACTCACGATAAAGCTGAAACGTGACTTCTAGTGAGAGGGCGGGTGGGGGTTGAACAGATGCCTTGGGAGCTGTTGGAGTAGCAAGAGTACCTGGAGGACGCTGGTGTGGTGAAGGAGGGAGGGTAGTGGCGCCTTGATGCGTGCTACCTGCAAGTGAGGGAGGGTGGGTTAGTGCTAGGGTCGCCAATATCGCATCAAAGCGAGCCTTTTCCTCCTCTCTTCGTATCTCCTCCCTCTGAAGTTCCATCTCTCTGCGTCTCTCGTCCCTGTCGTCCATCCACCTCAGAATTGTGGCAATGTCCGTTGCTGTAGGTGAAGGATGAGGGGCGGTGGGTGCAGAAGCTCCCTCTGTGCTCAGTAGAGGGGAAGGTGGGGAGTCGTGTCTCCCATCTTGACGTTGTCCCTTCTTACTGCCCATCTTAGTATGTTTGAATTGCGCTGTTTAGTATATAAAGTGGCGCCTCATCAGCTCGAACCACATATATATGATATAAACAGCACCAGAAATAACGCATAGAGTCCACTGTTCTGTCCGTGAGCGCATGGTTGCATGCGTGCGTGTTTCTGAGAGAGCAGATTGTGGTGGCCTTAATGCGGGTGGCTAGAGCCGCCGTGGAGGTAAGACGTTAGTGTCTCCCCAGATGTCACACGAGGAGCGTGTACGCCTGCGTGCTCTGTGGGTACCACAAAAAACGGGCCAATGCTCAACTCTCAGCTCTAGACACACTAATACACTGACACTAACACTGCCACAGTCACTAAAACGCACTGTGACGGCACAACACTGCACGTCGCGGCGAAACACAACTCAACACAACAACACAACATCGCCGGCAGACGTTAACCGTCGGCATTGTTTCTGCACTTGTAAGTCCACAAATCCTACTCACTGCTCCATGAAGGTTCCAATTATTCCCTGAAGAAGGCAGTGATGGGTAGGGAAACACCGGGTAACACTGAAGTCCATTTATTAACGGATAGGAGAAATACAAGTAGTGACTAGCGTGTGCCATGCACGCGCTATGGAGCCAGACTGAGGCTGCCTTGCCATATGACAGCCTCGGGGCAATGTTGACACATAACACGTGCAGTGTTGCCAGGTAATTACATATATACAGTAAATGCTACTCGACACAGTAGCTTATATACAAGGTTGCTACTCGGCACAGTAGCTTAGATACATAACCTACAAACAGACTTTTTCCTGAGGCGGAAAACTTCTACCAAGAATCTCATTGTGGGTTTATACCAGGGGTGGCCAGCCTGTCGATCGCAAGATCTTCTCAGTCGATCGTATGGCTAAGTTAAACTTAATGATCCATCCTTCTTAAGCTGCCATACTAAAATCCTCTTCAAATTTTACTTATAATCATTGGGATATTATATTTGTTTCGATTTTTTCTGGGAATAGATTATCATTATGGACACATCAGAGCGATACATAAAAAAAAAACTTCGACTGTGCCATGCTGTGTGTGGCGGAACCTGATAGGAAGTGTTCGCGTTCATACAGGCCAGTGCTGGCTGGTTCCTGGTGAGGAAACTGATCAGCAAGTTGTCATTAGTTGTAGACTAAAACTAGGCAGGTATTTGCTTTTATAAGTTTACAAATACACGTTAAACCTTGTATCAATGAATTTGGTAATGAAAAAGTCGACTCGATATTGAGGAGTCTTGTCAAAAGTAAAGAGAGAGAGAATCATATTTGGCAACCTTGCCCAGCGAGCCTACACACTTGTCACCAACAATGCAGTGATTTTCAATCATCTGTAATACTTGGAAGTGTGAGGTGCTGCCTCTTGTTATGGAAAAGTCTTGGGTGATTACAAGAATTACTGACTTTTTAGCTTAGCGACAGTTCTCGCCGCAACCCTAGAGTAGACGGAAGTGTCCACACTAGCCGGTGACAATTACTTATAAAAAAAAAAGTAAAGAACGTTACGCTGTTACATTAGTAATTCTCATATTCATGTAGGAAAATTCATGGAAAAAAGTAATTCTCGTATTCACGTACGACTTAATCTTTTCCAAATATAGGTTATTGGCCATCAACTGAACCAAAAATGAGTTCTGGACCAAGTACTAAAAATACCCAAATTTGCCATTTTCACAATGAATGGGAAGAAGACTACTTTTTTACCATGAATAATTTGAAGTGTCTGTGCTTGATCTGCCATGGGTCTACAGCTCTAGCTAGGAAAGAAAACCCTGAAAGGTATTTCAAAAGTGAGCTATGAAAGAGAAAAGTTCATGAATTGAATTCACAGCTCACTGCACAACAAACTCTTTTTACCGGCGCGAGCTCAAGATCAAGGGTAGCAACCATTTCATCATTCAGGGTGAGTCGAGTACTTACAAAGCATAAAAAAAAAACATTTCAAGATGGAAAAATATTCAAAGAGGTCTTTTTAGAAGCAGCATATTCGTTGTTTGAAAATTTCAAAAATAAGTCTGAAATACTGTCTTCTATTAAGGATCTTCAGTTATCAAGAAACACTGTCATGAGGCGCTGTGAATTCATGGCTGAGGATTTGTGTGAACAACTGAATAAAGACATACGTGAGTGTGTGTTCTTTTCATTACAATTTGATGAGTCTACTGATGTGGTCGATACATCACAATTACATATTTTCATGAGAATGGTGTTGAAGACATGAATACCAAAGAAGAACTGCAGAAAAATTCTACCATCAAATGGAAAAACTCGGGATGAAGACTTATTTCAGACTTTCAGTGATTTTGTTAATAGTACACAGTTGCCAGTAAGTAAGCTCGTATCTTAAGATACTGATGGGGCACCTGCATTGGTTGACTGAATCAGTGGGTTCATTGCCCTGTGCAGGAGTGATGATAGGTTTCCTAACTTCTTTTTTGGCCTCAAAAGATTGGCCTTTTGATCACAACGAAGTGTGGCTGTAAGATTTAGCTTTTTTAGTTGACATGACTACTATGCTGAATAAACTAAACTTAGATCTGCAAGGGAAAGGTAAAACTATAGTTGACATGATTTGCCCTGTGGCTGCTTTCAAACAGAAACTAAAACTAGTGTCTTCGCAGCTGCATCAACATCAACTACGAAACTTCAGAAATATGATGTCTGAATTAGAAAATCAAGGAAAAGACTGTGACCAGTTTGGCAGTGCTCGATATATTGAACAGGTACAAAACCTTGCCTCATATTTTGACAGACGGTTTCAAGATATAGCAACAATAGAACCTGTTGTAACATATATGTGTTTTCCATTTGGGAAAAATCACAAATGTTGAAGATATTGCATCTAGAATAGTATCAGTATTTAACATGGACATATCTGAAGTCGAAACTGAGCTCCTGAAGCTTAAAAATGATATTCAGATCAAATCCAGGGCAACAGGAGGAGGTTTCTGGAACTTTCTCAGTGAAGAAAAATATCCCAATGTCAGAAAATGTCCCATGTACCTCACAGCATTTTTTGGATCAACCTACCTTTGTGAATCAACATTTTCACACATGAAACACATCAAATCCAAATACCGAACAACAATGACAGATGAACACCTGGATGCTTGCTTGAGGCTAGCAGTCACCGCCTACAGTCCTAATTACACAAAGCTGGCAGACAACATGCAGTAAAGTAAAGTAAGTTTATGATTTTGTCATGTTAACAATATATCATACCAATTATTGAAAAATATTATTTGTTAACTCTCTCTCTCTACGAATCTGCGTATTTTATGGCACTGGATGAATATTTGGCTGGTAGATCGCGTCAGGGTAACTGTGGAAAAAGTAGAACACATCACACAAAAGGTTGGCCACCCCTGCTTTAATGCATTTAATATTTCTTTATAATTTCAATATTATGCATAACTTTTGTTCCCCAGTGTAGTGTCTTAAGCCAGGTTAAGAGGTGTGCATCTGTTGGTGTAACATTATTTTATTGAGTGCCCTTAAAGTCTATTCATGGTGGAATTAATAATTTCTTAATTTTTATACTATTTTCTCAGTGATTGATATTATTTTGTTGAAAGCCCTTAAGGCCTGTTCATGTGCGCAAGCAACATTTCTTACTACGTTGAATTTATTGTTGTCTAATGAGGCATGTTCTAAGTTTCTAATAATTTCAATATCATGTATAACTTTTATTCCCCAGAATAGTGTTTTAAGCCATCTTAAGAGGTGCGCATATATTGGTGTACCATTGTTGATTGTGTCTGTAGTGTTGGAGGGAATAGAAGTGTCCAAATTTTACAGTGATTCTCATTCACCCCAATCACAGGTGCTATCCTTCCACGGGTCACGGAGAAATCATTTTCTAGTAATTTAAGTGTGTTTGTGCTGGTTCGGGTTTTTTCTCCAAGGGGCGCTTCCACTGCATTACCATCTAATAATAATAAACCCCAAGTCAACTGAGAATAATTCCCTTTTTTACCAGTTACTTATATGTAACCGGTCGGAATTCTACCTATTGGGGTTTTTGAGTTACAGCGGATGGTAATGCATTGGAAGCGCCCCTCAGAGAATACCGAACCAACAGAAACACAATTAATGAAAGTATTTTCCGTGACCGTGGAATAGCTAGTACCTGTGATTGGGGTTCCTGAGACGCACTGGTAAAAAATACCACTTATATTCCTTCCAACATTACAGACACGATCAATAATTGTACACAATCACTAGAGTAACTTCTTAGCATAGCTTACAAAACTACAATGGGAAAAAAAGAGTTGTACATGGCATCCATAAAATTATTACAAATATTAATTGCATCCAAAAAGAACTAATAATGCGGGGATACTACATAAACTAGAACAGACATCAGAACGAGGAACTCATCTGAAACAATCCCTCCATACATCCTACATCACTTAGTAGCATCTAAAACATTAACAAAATATTACTTGCACAGATGAAAATGCCTTAAGTGCATCCGACAAAATTATAGTAACCCTTGAGGAATAGAAATCCTTTTTTAGTCATACTACACAAGAACATGAATCACTCATAGCCTGTCTGGAATGACCCACAAAATACTATAATCCTAACTATCCTAACTACAGAGAACCGAAGGTTGTAACTCCTAACCTGCCAGGTGGCAGGCATTAACAAGAAACCAGTCAGGCAGGAGGGTGCTTCCCTGTTTTTTTTCACTACTCCTTCTAGTGTAAGGAGTCATGAGTGCATTTCTCTACCAACACCCGTAACATGCTTCACACATATGTTCAGAACATCCGTAGTTTAAAATGCTACAGCACCAACCAATTCTTGAAGAGGAACTTCTACGTCCCACGTCTGCAATCAACCATAAGGCCGTTAATCTCACACCTGGACTTGGCTATTTGAACCACATTTCACCACCAACACCCGTAACATGCTTCACACATATGTTTAGACTACACCTGTACTTTAAGGTGCTACAGCATGACACAATTCTTGGGGAGGAATTCCTACGCCCCACGTGTGCAATCAACCATAAGGTCGTTAACCTCACACCAGGACTTAGTTATTTTAACCCCATACACCCAATACTGGGAAGATGACTGTCTCTACATAACCACTAGAATTCCAGGTCCCAGCATGTGACCCTTCATTCACTCAGTCTGCACTCAGTTGGCTTACTCCCAGTACTTCATGGACAGGAAGAGAGCAACCGTCGGCCCAGCCTAGTTAAGCCAGCTCAGAGTACAACCAGGTGAACCCTGCCCCAGCTAAGGGAGGGGTTCTATTTCCCGTTGGTACGAGTTTTTCCTGACTGACTGAAGAGATGTGTGGGTGGTTCCTGTGGTGTTGTATGAACCTAAGTGGGGAGATTCAATGAACCAGATCGACCATACCCAAGCTCTGCGGTCAGTCACGGTAGTTTGGTAAATAGGGACACCTGTCTGCAAGCCGACCGGGTGGATATCCACCCTGTGAGTAGCCAGCTGTATCTTCTAAACTACCATCACCACCAACCAAGTGTGGTCTCGTGACCTTGAAACACGGTTGAACGCGCGGGAAGTGACGAGGCCACGTGGTCGCCTTTTTTCGCGGAGCGCTATTTTGACGTCAGTCTAGGTCAGTGACCGTGAACATACTGAGGCCGGGTCACTGCCAGCAATCCTCAGGGCGCTCACCTGCCCCCCCCCCCCCTCCACGACGTCATCTATTCGCGTATTTCTATGTTAGGTTTTTGATGCAAGAAAGTGGCTTTCTTACCGTAGAACACAGATACCTTCACACTGATTACCCATCCAGGAGATAATGGTGTATCACTACGTAGAATTTCACTCTGCTTCCGGCATTCAATGCATTGTGTACTTGATAAATGATGATTTAATGAATTCCATTAACTTCCAACATCCATCTAAGTTATTGGTTATACTTTGTCATAACCAATCAGTCATTACCTTTGTTAATAATAATAATAATAAGGGGTCACCGATACGGGCAGATAATTGTACTTACGTTTATTTGGCACAATTCCATACACTGGACTTATAATTTGCATGGATAGGTCAGTCACTCACATTCGTGCCACAGTACCGTAATTTATAAGGGAGAGTTTGTCAACCTGGAGAATTAATCGTTAGATTTATTAGGCCGGCCTGGAGTGCTCTTGTAGCAAACAGGCCCTCACCTGTGATCACTTCCTTTACAGGGTGCGTTAACTTTTCGCTGGACTTAACAACAATCTCGGGAATTTGCACACACAGACTAGTAGCACTGGTAGGACTGTATGGCCCCTGTTCTAAATCCGCAGAGCAGGAGGCCTCCTCTCACCCAAGGTCTAAAGCCCACTGACTAAAATGTGGTTTTGAGGCTTGAAATGACCCCTATCGGCTGGCCGGGTACCTTATCTCTACCTAAACAAACATTTGGGATGGGTTGTGCGGGAGGCCCAACGCAACCCATGACATTCTATTAATTTCCTTGGGACACGCGTAACATAATTTGAACTGGGAAATTATCCACAATAGCTCTAAATTTTATAATTGTCCCTTAACTTCATTAATCGTGCCTATATTATTCGATAAAGTACATTTAAACTTCTAAAAGCCTAGTTCAAAATGCTTCCACCCCTTGTCTGAGGGCGCTGCTTGTAGGCTTTGTTTTAACTGGACATGAGGCAGAGAGTTTCAGCCTGGCCTACTTATGTTTCCCTGTTCGGCAGATCGGTAATTTTTGTTCTTATATCTCTAAATATCACGTTAAAATGTATGAATATTACACACATATATATATATATATATATATATATATATATATATATATATATATATATATATATATATATATATATATATATATATATATATATATATATATATATATATATATATATATGCTGATAACCACAAGGAAAAAAGAAAACACGAAGATTCCAAGCGCTTTCGTGTAATTCACATCTCCAGAGGTGAGTACAGACTAAAATAGAAGTGCAGAACAAGTTATATATATACAGAGGAGGGTGAGAACAAGTCCACAGAGGTCAAGTATTGGTATTGACCCTACTAATCTTTACAAAAGCACCGCAGCGGTCGGTAGTCAGGTCAGAGGGAAAACTGACCCAACCTTCTCACCTGGTTGCAATTCTTCTTAATTACAAAATTGTCCAATTTGTACATACCGTTACTCAAATTCATGTTAACGGATTCGGTATGTTTAATGAGACTAGATTCTATAATGTTCCTACTGTCAATTGAATTACAAGGTAATATTGAGGAGGCATTATCCCAGTCAATGCAATGTTTATTATCCCTCAAATGAACGAACAGAGCATTGGATTCCTGGCCTGTCCTAACACTGTATTTATGTTGTTTAAGTCTAGTTACAAGATCTTTACCTGTTTGGCCTAAGTAAAACCTATTACATTCCTTGCAAGAGGTTCTGGAAAAGGGAGAGTCTGATCTGCTTTCACAGGATCTTGCAAAGTGCATCAGGGAGGGTTTTCGACACCACTGTAAAACGATGGATCATATTGTACAATGAACCTCCTTTGCATTCGGAGCTAATTCCTTGACACGGTTTTGGAACCCCGATTTCGATCCCATCATCGCCGGAGCCCCATCCGTATTGACTCCGCAACAATTTTCCCAAGTGATACCATTAGCTGTGAAGAAAAAGACAGCTTTTCCATCACATCTACACCTGTTGTGGTGGTGTCAAGCTGTGTACAAAAAACATATATTTATCCTTGATGTCGAATGAGAAAACATACCTAACAAACACGAGCAGCTGTGCACAAGAACTAATTTCCGTTGAATCATCTAGCTGTACTGTGAACATACCAGTTGCAACGATTTAATCGCCTGTATCAATTGTTTCTTTATGTCATCCGAAATTTCACTACTTCGCCGTTTCACCATGTCGTTTGACAAGGAAATCTGGTGCATCTTACGTTCACTTGCCTCTGTAAGAACCAGCTTGACCATCTTTAAAGTGCACGGCTTAATTAAAGTATCACCAAGTGTGTGGGCTTTCTGCTGTTTTGCTATTTCGAAAGAAACGTCATATGATGCCTCAGCTACAGTTAAGGACTGTTGTTGTAAAGCACCACTCTCATCCAGTTTCTCTTTTCCCAAACTCCGTTCTTGGCTCTTGAAGAAATTCCCCACATTTTCTTGAAACATTACTATAACCATGGTTCCCCTAAAATCTAGCCGTGGCCCCCTCGGGGGCCATAGTCTCCAGGTTGAGAACCACTGATAACTCCATATGCCTATGATTACTTAATTGATTTTACACTGTTACTGGCAGGAAGAAGAGGATTGTTAATAATAATAATAATAATAATAATAATAATGATAATAATAATAATAATAATAATAATAATAAATTTTTAATAAAAAGAATAGGAATATCATAAAAATAATGATTACATGAGAATTGCAAGTGGCTAACTGAAAGATAACCTGCTAAGGAATGAGAAAATCAGAAAATATGGCAAGAATCTAATATACTATAGCGCTATCCGTCTGTCTGTCTGCTTGGCTGTCTGTGCAGCCGAAACGGCACAATCATTTTTCATCAAACTTGGTGGAAAAATCGTAAAAAATTCGTAGAGTGGAACAAACCTGGTCCCATGTCGATGGTTTCTTTAGGAAGCCATTAATAAACCATTTTATTTACGATGGAAAACGAACCCGAATTAACCATGCAAGTCTACGGACTTGCCGCACCCTTATTCGCTGTACGCTGTCAGCCGGATACAATACAGTACAATACCATACAATACCATACCATACAATACAATACACAACGAACTATAAATATTTGCAAGAATAAAACATAATTATATAGACATGTAAGATTCACAACTTGATAAGATATCCTCAAGACATTAGCTATTGGAAATGTGATTAAATGTTTTGTTATCAATCCAGTGTGAAATGTATCGGTATTGGTATTACAATCCTAATGGTCTCTCATCCTATTAATTAGGTGAAGTTAATCTGGTTTTATTGAGATTAAAGATAAGGTGTGGGGTTTATACTACTTGTGTTAGTCTCAGGTACGACCCTTATTGTAACAATCACGACCATGATTATAACAACCAGAACCATGATTATAACAATCACGACCATGATTATAACAACCAGAACCATGATTATAACAACCACGACCATGATTATAACAACCACGAGCATGATTATAACAACCACGACCATGATTATAAAAACCACGACCATGATTATAAAAACCACGACCATGATTATAACAACCACGACCATGACTATAACAACCACGACCATGATTATAACAACCACAACCATGATTATAACAACCACAACCATGATTATAACAACCACAATCATGATTATAACAATCACGACCATGATTATAACAATCACGACCATGATTATAACAATCACGACCATGATTATAACAACCACGACCATGACTATAACAACCACGACCATGATTATAACAACCACGACCATGATTAAAACAACCACTACCATGATTATAACAACCACGACTATGATTATATCACCCACGACCATGATTATAACAACCAAGACCATGATTATAACAACCACAACCATGATTATAACAACCTCAACCATCTGGAAAACGATGTCGCTGTACGCTGTCAGCCGGACGGCGGTCGCGCGCTAGCCAAGCACGCGCGTTCCATATTTCACGCCTCGGTAAACTGTACCGCCGGACTTGCTACCGGACACGAAGAGCCCATGATCACTTGTGTCTTCTAATGCAGTAGTATGGTCTCAGCAGAGATCTACTATGCGCCAAAGACGTCACAAAATAAGCTCCACCCATGCTCCGGGGTAGAATTGGATTATTTAGACATTCGTATATACAGTCAGTATTCGTTAACGTACAGTAAACAAAAAAATTATTCTGCACCCCTAGGCGCGATGGCTCTCGCAACGAACAATGAGAAACTTACCATGTATGGGGTTAGGTCGGTGCCTCTGATCGTGTTATTCGTTGTAAAACTAATGTGCTTTTATTCCTTATACCTTGCGTAGTAATCACAGATAAATTATCAAGAATACGTGTAAAACCCATAGCACTTAAAACAGATAATGTCATACCATTATATACTATACCGTAGAACTACGTTTAATCACCCACATACTGTATGAATGGCAGGCAGTCTAGAAACTGAGGTGCTGTATAGGAATTTCGCATACTATGAGATACAACGAAATCGTGTAAATACTCCTAATTATAACCACTATCTGAGAAAGTGAAGAAAAGTGGCATAATACAAGACCTCAACCAAAAAAAACCCAATACGAAACATTTGTAATATAGGAAACTTATACAATAGTATGCATAGGTAACTGAGCGTCGATTATTTTATAAATCTAGTTATATGATGTTAACTGCTCTATTCGCCTCTTGTAACACATTGTGCACGCAGACACACTGAAACACCTTATGGTAAATACTATCTACAGAGCAACTGGCAACTCAGGAAGCCAGGGCTACCAACATCCACTTTGACTCATGAGTGTTTTCAGAATTCTTGGTCCGGTGTGCCATACTATAGGAACCCGTAAAGGTGCAGAATGATATTTTGCTGACTGCACATCCCCTTAACGTATATCTGCTTAACATACTTTCAGTTAGCATATAGATTTTCAGGAACGCATTAGGCGTATTCTTGGTTCTCCTTAAATGCATATCTAGTTACGCTCCTACGCTCCGCCTACTGTTGCCCACCAAGAAGACTCCGACACACTGCAGCAGTGGTATATTCCTCGAAATTATAATGGTACCTGCATATAAGAATGCATGTTATGGTGCAGTAAACACCCCAACATTATTACAAATAAGTTTATATTAACATAAGTCTAATAAAAAAATTGGCCCGAATTCAAAACAGTGAATTGAAACCGCATGAAAGTTTAAACCAAGGATCGAGCGAATATTGAAGATTCTTGGTATTCAGAACGCTGGCTTGAGCCAACACAAAGATTCAAACGGGGTTTGAGAGGGGAATTTTCGATCCTTGCGTGAATCCATCCTGGAGGCAGGTTTAGCTGTCGCTCCTCCAAGCATGTCAACATAAATTTTGACAGAGAGCGCAGTTTTTGGCAACAACATTAAATTGGAAATTTTGGAGCGAGAAGACTGATTGTAGATATTAAATAGGCAGCACCCTATCAATTTTTATGATGACACGTGTTACGAGTTGGGGATTTAGAATATAGTTACGTCTACCCAGATCCCAACAGGTAACAACAATAAAAAAAACAAAGACAATCGGACTATAAAAGGGTAGACAAAGGATGCGAGTTTTCGTTGTATATAATAGAGTACCATAAATCCCTTAACAAAATATTCAGCTTATAAATTACCCTTAACCAAACTTAACCTAAACATTAACAGTATATACATATTAATACAACATAAACAATCTTGAAGCAAGTGGACGTGGGGGAGTTAATACAAAATACAAGTACTTAAGTGAGGAGCTGAGATGGCTGACGAGTAAGGCTGAGTATTGTAGAAGACGGTAGGTAGTCACTGCACGTAGGTTTAGAGGATAGATGATCCTGTGGTCACTTCCCAGAGCCAAGTGCTCTTTCCTCGAATTGGAGCTGACAAAGAAGACTTTGAGGAGGTGACGCAACAACCAGGATAGGGAGAAGGGAAACCTCGGAGTGGTAACTAAGACGAGTCATACTCGTGTCTCGTCCCTAGATGGCGTTGCTCGTGGTGCTGGGTAGGTAGATCAGGACAATAGATGGCGTGGTTCGTAGTGCTGGGTGGAGGGGTTCGTAACACACGCAATTTAAACAATGATATAGGTTCAGCAAGGGAGATTTCCTTGATATTTTCCGTGATATGGAGCATCTATTTGATAGACCTGTTGGCTATGGTTCACTCCTACCTCCCATTCATCAGCTGGTCACTTTTCATTATCCACCCATCACCCTTTTTCACATGAAAAATTATTTTCTTCGCTAGTTTTCTTGCTGTTTTAAATGATTCTGACATTTATCTTTAGGGCAAATCACTTTTATTTTTAGTTAGGTTAGGTTAGGTTAGATTACCTGACCTAACAGGCTGAGTCCTGACCAAACTTGACCTGACCTGACCTAACCTAACTTAACCTAACTCAAAATAAAAGTGATTTACACCAAAGAAAATGTCAGAATCATTTAAAACAGCAACAAAACTAGCGATTTTTTTTTCATGTGAAAAAAGGTGATGGGTGGATATCTAACAATTAACAATAGTTTCCTAAACAAAAACACTGAAAATAAAGAAGCGTTAGCGTTTTTAACATTTGCCCGCTTTATCTTCATGGACCCTCAAAACGAAAGTGTTGTAATACATAACTATAACTCATTCAGCAACCAGATTCTTTCTTACCTGGAAACTATTCGTTGCAAAGAATCTCAAAACAATCATCGGCTGATGAATGGGAGGTCAGTGTACAGGGTGTTTCTCAATTTGCAGGGTGTATTCCTGGGACAACTGTAAGGCAAAATCTCGGAATCTGCATAGTTTATGGGCTACTGCTCTTGAAATATGTTCATGTAATGACAGTGAGATTGGAGTGAAATTTCCGTTGATTTTTGTGTAATTTTACGCACCTAACTCTACACAGTAAGATACAGAGGAGTGTTAGTTACAAGACTAGCGAGGTCATCCTAAAACTGTATCTTGCTCTTGTGAGACCACACCTGGACTACGCAGTTCAGTTCTGGTCACCGTATTACAGAATGGATATAGAATCCTTGGAAAGAATTCAGAGGAGAATGACAAGACTAATCCCGGGCATTAGGAACCTTGAATATAGAGACAGGCTAAAGCATCTTAATTTGCACTCCCTCGAGAGACGTAGAGCGAGGGGCGACCTGATAGAGGTGTATAAGTGGAAGGCAGGGCTAAACAAAGGGGACATTACAAAGGTACTCAAACTATCCAACCAGGAGCGAACTCGTAACAATGGTTTAAAATTAGATAAATTTAGATTTAGGCGTGAAATCGGTAAACACTGGTTTGGAAACAGAGTAGTGGATGAATGGAACAAGTTACCAAATATCATCATTAACTCGAATACGCTGAATAGCTTCAAACATAGGTTGGATGTTTATATGAGCAATAAGGGTTGGGTGTAAACGGGACTGCCCAGTATGGGCCAATAGGCCCGCTGCAGTTTCCTTCATTCTTATGTTCTTATGTTCTTAAGAAGGGAATTTTGAAAATTTACTGTAATAACAAACTGTATCACATAGTATAGTTACATTTATAAAATTACACAAAAATCGACTGATATTTCACTCCAATCTCACTGTCATTACATCAACATATTTCAAGAGCTGTAGCTAGCAAACTATACAGATTCCGTGATTTTGCCTTACAATTGTTACAGGAATACACCCAGCAATTTACTGTATGCAATTGAGAATCACCCTGTATAGGATAAAAATTTGAGCAATTTAAAATTTTATGTTGGAGCGTGGAGATGAATCTTGCTAATATTCATTACCATTAAATAACTTTCAGTTTACATTATTCTATTTGCTATACATGTATTTTGTATAATATATCCCATGCTCTGCCAGGAGCTCTAGTTCATTTAACATTTTATTCCACATTATTTTGTCATGTGACCTGTCTATATTACCAGAGGTCACAAATTTGGGAAAAATGTAACATCAGTTTCTCCTGTATTTCATGTGTATATTGGTCAATTTCAATAGCTTTACTTTTATAGGAAATTGTTTGTTCCGAATACTTGCCCCGCTATTCCTCTTGTGTCTTTTTTTTTCTGCTGAAGGATAGTATGAAGTCAGAATCTTTGACCACATATCCTACTCTCCAACATGTAACCACATGTCAACTCAGTTTTTCTCTTTTTAGACCATTGTCAATTATTCCTGATTTTTCTTTGGATAACATTAATGTATCTTCTGATATGACAAATGTTGTATTGTACTGAAGGTGCAAATTGGATAAAAACAGTATATATGTAAACATATTTATTTGAGTCTGTAATAACATAGCCTCCATAAAGTTTTGAATAAATATCATCTATCATTTCCTTTCCCTTTTAACCTTTGATAAGTATCTGTAATATTGTAACAGGTAATGAAAAGTAATCATGAACATTGTAACAGGTAATGCAAAGTAATAATGAACATATGACCAATGTATATACAATATAAGTGTAATGAGAATTCTGTATGGAAGGCACAATATACTGTAGTATTAGAATACAGGTTTCAATATTGAACTTGGTAATAAAGAGAAAATTATGTCCAATTTATTCAGGAAAATAGGCATAATTTCCAGAATAATTGTCCAATTTGAATATAAAAAAATGTCACTTCACAGGGAAAATACTGAACTTGAATTAGTTGTCTTGTGGTAATATGATACTGAACATAACACTCTATGCCGTAAACCTATACAGGTATATTAAAATTGCAAAGAAATTCCCACAGCCCTTGTGAAAAATTTGCACATAATGGAACAGTTTCATAATGTCATTAAAAAGATAAATTATAAAACATTAAAAATGAAAAAAAATACATGCAGAATATACTTTATTGAACACTGATTTATGATATTGTACATTAAAAAGGACTACATATTTTTTATTAAACTTAATTATGTGATGTATGTAAATAGTAAATGAAATATCAATCAGATTATATTTGTTTATTTACAAATTTCAATTTTTCATCCAAAAGAAGAAGTTCCCTCTTGTGATTTTCTTCCTGAAAAGGTAACTCCTTTTGTTTTTCTCTTTTCAAATCATAATATTCTTGAACCAATTTTTCTGTTCTAAGCTTAGAATGTAGCAGTTCCACATCTAATTCACAAGACTTCTCAACATTCCTTGCTTCCACTTTCTTGGGAGTCTGATACTGGTGTCTGAAATTTTCACGCCTGTTACTACATCCTGAATAAAGTCTCGATACTTAATTTTCGGTGCTGAGACTTGAATGTGGCCTGGAGTTACATAGGTTGGATGAAGTCCCTTTTCTGCCATTCAATATTTCCCCCATGTCATCTTCTACTATTTCATAATCACGTATGTATTATCAAAAGCATGATCTTGGATTATCCCAAGGGTTTCCTCTGCTTGAGCTGCAACACATTTTATTTTATTAATTAAGCAAAAAAAAAATAAAGTTTTACCTTGCAGTTTGCTATTGAGTCCAGTACATGTACATTTTGAAGTATTTTTAATACTGAATCAAATTTGAAATACAAAAGTAAATGCTAATTTAAAAGGGAAATTAAATTTTACTGCACATTCAGAAATTATCTATACTGTATACAGTAGGATATTAAGTAAATGGTCATAATTTCTTAATAGAGTTTTCACTGTTCTGAAGATTTTTACAATTTTAATGGCATATTTACTGATCTTTTTCTTACTATGACAAAAATAGGCAAATATAAAAATGCATTGTTTAAGTGATGTGAATAGCCTAGGTGATATATATTTTTTACAAGAAATTTATTTGATAAACTAATTTCAACTGGATAAATACAGCTTTCAGTTTTATACACTTGTCAGAAGTTCCCAGTAAGTAGTTCCATATAAAAGTGGATAACAAATCGATATTGCCCTTATTTGTTGGTGTGCAAACATTTTTATTGTACATTTATTATCTTATATGATAACACGGGATGAAAAATGATAACATGCTAAGTGGCAATGGTTTATCGTCCTAATGTCAGTGTCTATAGACTGGTATTTCTTTGGTGGTAAAACTGCCAGAATGTCCTCTACTGCCTGACTGGCAGGTTGAAAATCTGGAGGACCACCACCTGTTTTCACATGAGATGGTCTTTCAATGTAATATACAAATAACATGTTTAACGTCAAAATTAATATAACTAAATGTTACTACAGAAAACAATGGAGATAATGAAGGCTAATCACCCAATCTATTAATTTACTGATACCAATATACAATAGTTTTTATCCCTGCTGGCTTCAACTACAGTGCTAGTGTTGCCTTACCCAAACAAACATTAAATCCCTCAGCCTGCGACCACGTGCGCGGCCCCCTCTCACATAAGAACATAAGAACATAAGAAAGTGGGATACTGCAGAAGGCCGACTGGCCCATACAGGGCAGATCCCTTTCACACCCATCCCAGCACTTCCATGTGCCTATCCAACTTCGTCTTGAAGCTCCCTAGCGTCCCCGATCCTACTATAGCACTCGGTAGCCTATTCCACATATCCACAACTCTATTACCAAACCAGTGCTTGCCTATATCCTTTCTGAATCGGAATTTATCTAATTTAAAGCCATTTGTTCTAGTTATTTCGTTATTACTGAGCTTCAGAACATCTTCCATTTTACCCTTGTTAATCCCACTTACCCACTTGAACACCTCTATCATATCTCCCCTAACTCTACGCCTCTCTAATGAATGCAAGCCTAAGCTTTTCAGTCTTTCTTCATATGGAAGGTTTCTAATATTATGGATCATTTTTGTCATTCTTCTTTGTACTCTCTCCAAAGAATCTATGTCCATTCTATAATAAGGACACCAGAATTGAACCGCATAATCCATGTGTGGCCTCACTAATGCTAGGTAAAGTTTCAAGATAACGTCAGCAGTTCTGTTACTCACACTCCTAGATATGAACCCAAGAATCCTGTTTGCCTTGTTGCGAACGCTAATACATTGTTTTCTAGGTTTCAAGTCGTTGCCAACAAATACACCTAGATCTTTTTCACAATCTGAGTTTTCTATTTCCGTGTTACCTAGTTTATACTTAACGTTTGTATTCGTCTTCCCTATCTGTAGTACCTTGCATTTATCAGCATTAAAATTCATTTGCCAGTCTACTGACCACTCATGTAAGGTATCTAGATCTCTTTGAAGGTGTTCAAAGTCACTGTCTGAATTTATCACTCTCCCCATTTTGGTATCATCTGCAAATTTACTAATCCTACTAGTTATACCTAAATCAAGATCATTAATGAATATAACAAACAGCAGAGGGCCTAATACAGATCCCTGGGGAACTCCGCTTTTGACCGCACCCCAGTCTGACTTAAATCCATTTATGCTGACTCTTTGTTTCCTACCAGTTAACCATGACCTAATCCATTTTAATAATGATCCACCTATTCCATGTGCTTCTACCTTCCTTATCAATCTCTCATGAGGGACTCTATCGAATGCTTTACTGAAATCTAAGTAAATTATATCATATGACTTATCATTATCTACCGCTTCATATACTTCTGAGAAAAAGCTAAGCAAATTTGTGAGACAAGAACGTCCCTGGGTGAACCCGTGCTGAGAAGAATGAATTAAGTTGAATGTTTCAAGGTGGCTTCTGATTTTCGTAGCAATAATTGACTCTAGCAACTTGCCTATGATTGACGTGAGACTAATGGGACGGTAATTTGATGCAATTGATTTATCACCTTTTTTGAAAATCGGAACTACATTTGCAAGTTTCCAAGCTTCTGGCACTAGGCCCGATTCTAATGATTTATTAAATAAAACTGTTAATGGATTACTCAACTCATCTCTACATTCTTTTAATATTCTAGCATATACCTCGTCTGGACCAGGCGATTTATGAGGCTTCAGTTTGTTAATTACTTTAAGCACATCGTTACTAGTAATATTGATATTCATCAACATATTTTCTATACTGTCGTTATATACCTTATGAACTTCTGGAAACTGTGCTAGGTTTTCATTTGTGAATACGGAGCGAAAATGACTATTTAACGTACTACACATTTCTAACTCATCATCAGTCATTTCTCCTGTCGTAGTTTTAAGGGGATCTATTGTATCTCTAACCTTTGATTTATACAGTTGATAAAAAGCTTTGGGGTTATTTTTCGATTCGTTTGCTACCTTGATTTCATAATTTCTCTTTGCTTTCCTAATTTCTGTTTTTACCTGTCTTGTTAGGTTCTGATAGTAATCAAGTAAGTGATTTTCGCCTTTCTTACCTTTTCTATGTACTTCTTTCTTTTTCCCTAGAAGATCTAAGAGTCTATTATTCATCCATTTTGGTTGGTTCCGTATCGATCTGAATTTTCTTTTAGGTATGTGTTTATTTTGACCATATGTGGCATCTGGGAGGAGGGGACGGTGTTTACAGACAAGAGGTCCTGATTCTGCTGAGTGTATGGTTTTGTTATCGCCGCTGGCTTCAGCTACAGTGCTGGCGTGTGATGCCATTAAATCTTTCGACTTGTGACCTCGCCACAAGTCCTGGTTCTGCTGAGTGGTCTGTCTTCGACTGGTGGCGGTGCTGCCCGCCCCGCCATAAGTCAGATCGCCCTCTCTAGTGATGTTGTGAAGACCAGCCTTCTGCTCGCACTGGTGAACACCGATTCACAATCCTGTCCGAGAATTTGTGCTAAGACAAGTTACGCAGTACTGTTGTCTCTTGGAATACCATACTGATCTGCATTGACCCGCACTTGTAAGTACAGCCTAAGTGATTACATACCCCTCGGTACTGAAATATTGTCGACTAATTACGCCGACTCTTTTCTGCCTAACCTGGATTAATAAGACAATGCAGAATGAAGCGAAGCTAAGATTAATAGAGTTATGAACTTTGCTTTATGTCACTATGTTTAATAAATTGTAATTAAGATAAAATTTTGTGAGACTAACTAATTATGTATCATTGAATTACCATATTTTGATCATATCAATAATATTGAATGGGTCAAAAGACAGGTTTCAATCATTCCTTTCGACTTGCCCGTCACCTGAACGTCCTTAACTAAGGCGTTTACAGTAGTATTTATTTTTTCATAATTATAAGAGGTATTGACAGTGATAGTTTTCACTTTTGTATGCTAGTAATCCCCACAAGATTTTGTAATAGTTGCAAGTGATGATGTATTCATAAAAAGTAAAAAAAAAAAGGTCCTAAATTATATGATAACATGGGATTCATGTCTAAAGTGTATTCACATACAGTACTGTATATGAACAGATATATCTTCAGTATACAGTCTTTGCGTAATCAGTACTTGTAATTCTTTCGAAAGTGGCACAACACAGAAATAGATAATTATGAAATAGTAAAGCAAAAAGTAAAAGTGACTAGTTAAGGACATAATGAACTCCGTGTTTCTGATAATTTCTCTTTGGTAATAGTCAAGGAGAAGCGCACATTGAAGTGCCAGACTATGTCTATGGTATTTTCACTTCTAATCTCAATTTTCAATGAATTATGAAAAAAAAAAAAAGACGCAGAACAGTTTGTGGGAAGGATTGCAGCGTCAACTCCCACCCCATGATACTCTTCACTCTTGGCAGGTACATATATTATGGCAAGATAGAGCATGCAAACGTTCTTTCAGAATTGCTGGCAGAGTCTTTGATGCCAATGCACGCCGATGTAGAAAACAATAGGTCACGATGACCTGAGGAGCTTCTTTCTTTACCAAAGCAGCAAAACCAGATGTGTTGCCAAGCATCGCAGGTGTTCCGTCTGTGCACAGAGTACCAAAATTTTTCTTCCAATCGAAGTTTTGCTTCGCAAAGAAACTATTCACCATTTCTAAGATGTCGATGGCCTTTGTAGTTTCCAAAAAGGGCTCACAAAATGGGAATTCTTTTTTGATGGCATCAGTATGCATATAACGGACGAAAACCAGGAGCTGGCTGCACTGAGAGACGTCAGTAGTTCATCCAGTTGCATGCTGAACGAAAATGGCGTAGCTGCCAATTCTTCCATTACTTGCTTCAGAATATTAGAAGAAATGTCAACAATTCTAGAGTGGATGACGTCATTTGACAAAGGCACTGCTGCAATTTTCTTTCTCTGCTCCAAGCCACAAACCAGCTCGACCATTTCCAGGGCACATGGCTTTACGAAGGTCTCTCCAATCGTGTGTGGCTTCTTTTGCTTGGCAATGCAATAAGCAACATTGTAGGATGCTTCAAGACAAGACTTTTGTGTTGGGGCAAATTCAAGTTTTGGTAAAGTTCCAGCTTTCTGAAATCAAGCCTTCTTTGCGCGAAATAGATCAACATTGTCCGATGCAATTTCAGGATGGACAGACGTGCGGTGCTCCTTCAGCTTTGTTGGCTTCATGCTTCCATTGGCAAGAACCTTGCCACACAGGAAACAGTGCAGCTTCTGTCTCCCATCACGTTCAGCGATGAAAGTAAACCCAAAGGATAAGAAAGCTTCGTTGTACTTCCTTTTCTTTGACATTTCCAAATAGAGCTAGGCCTGCAAAACAAAAATTTTTTATGTAATTTATATGGAAAGCAGTAACTAATGAACACAAATTAATAAGCACGACAAATCGACCGACAGAAAGACAGATCGACAGATAGACAGGCAGACAGACAGACCGACTGACGGACAAACCTTCACAGACAGACAGAGAGACAGACAGATAACCCTATTTTCAGTAGCATTATTACGGATTTCTCAGGGTTCCCCTCAGAAAATATATGAATGATACTGACTGATGACTTCATGTTTTCCTACCCTACTGATGCACCCAGACCCTAACTTTATCCATTCTCTCTCTATTTATGCATCCCTACTCTAACTAAGTGCACCCAGTCCCTAACTTTGACCAATAGATAATAACAGACTTATTGTAAATAATGGATAAAACAAATAAATACAGCGCACCAACCGTTCTTAGTTTTTCACAACACAAGCACGCGCCTTTCTCCATATGCACCCACACACGCACAAACACATATTCATACACTGTACACCCATCACTCCTCAGCTACACTCTGAAATTGTGGTCAGAAGGCGGTCGGAGGTCTCCAACCTCGGCTGGTACAGCTGTAGTAATAATAACTAAGGCCCTCTTTTGCTACCTTCACCAAAAACATAACCATAGTTAATTGAATATATTTAGGAAAAAGAATGTATTTGAAGATACTATGGCCCTCAGTTAAGCCTTACCAGATTCCCAAGCCGTG
The DNA here is from genome assembly GCF_018991925.1 of Homarus americanus. NCBI lineage: Eukaryota > Metazoa > Arthropoda > Malacostraca > Decapoda > Nephropidae > Homarus > Homarus americanus. The sequence goes on from NW_024736148.1 coordinate 7,700,612, forward strand.
ATAAAAAGTGGAAAATGAGAAATAAGCACTAATGTGGAGTGGCTCAAGATGGCGGTTGCGCAGAGAATGATGCTACCAATTTAAATGGTAAACATGGGCCACCAGAGACGCTTAGCCAGAAAGCACTCAACCTTTATAGCTAGCGGACGTGCTACGCGTAGCTCCCTGCTCAGTTCAAATTGCTGACCGTTACGACTGTCTGCCTTGTTTTTCATGTTGGGTCCGCTCTGACTTCTTTATTTTGTAGTGTATATGGATATTATTATTCTTGTACACTGAACTTCTTCCCTATCCTATCCTTTCGCCTAGAGTCACTGCTGTTTGGTAACGACGTGAACCCAGCGGGCAGAGCCACAAGGGGGGCCCTCAGAGGCTGCCGAGTCGAGACAGTAAGGGTGGCAACATTTTCTGTTAGGGATTCGGCAGTGCTTCATAACCTGTCACTGTTAGGTGTTAGGGCTTGGCTAGGCCCCCGTCGGGGGATTGTCTGTTCACCCTACCCCAAGACCCGTCTTTACTCGCCCAGCAAGCGGATAGAAGGAGCGGCATCCATGGGGTTTAGCTGAGGTGAACAGATAGGATTTTCATGTATGTTACTGACCATGGCCAAAGTGAGAGTGAAGATCTCCGGAACCCAGACCCAGGGGTCTCGGATAGGGCTAAAAAAGCTATTGAGTGACCTAAGGGTGAGAATAAATAGACTTGTGGATCTGGGAGAGAGTTACATCATCCTCACAGAAACAGATGAAGGTGCTGATAAAATACTTAGGTCTAGTGCCATGGACAAAATGAAAACCAACGGTTACGAGGTCATTGTCCCACGGGAATACGGCGCCAAGCTCACCCTTGTATGTAAGAAGCTAGACAAAGATGTAGTGGAAAAGAACGCAGAAGAAATAAGAGATGAAATACAAAAGCAAAATAATGTCAAGGTTGTGGAGGTGTATCCTATGTATGCCCATAATATAATCAAGGTTCGCTTTGCAGACACAACGGATGCAAAAACAATGAAGGCGAAGGGGCTCTATGTATACGCCCATCCAACAATGTATGAAGTACTATAAATACAATGACCACATGACAAAGAACTGCCCCATGCAAGGGGTCATATGCTCTGAGTGTTCATCTGATCAGCACTTCTACAAAGACTGCCGTAGCACCATAAAAAAGTGTGTCGTCTGCGAGGGTGACCACAAGACCTTCTCTGCCACCTGCCTGGACAGGAAACAGGTAATTCAAGAAACAGAGAAGAAACTGACCGAAATAACCAAACAAAACGAAACTAGGGACATTTCTAACACCATAGAAAAGACCACTCAGTCGACGATCATGGCTTACAACCAAACCCTAAAAGACGCTCTGAAAGAAACTCAAGCAGACTCCCAAAAAGCTCAACAATGTCAGCGAGACCATGGAAGTCCTGCAATCAGAGATAAGAACCATCAAGGACTCAATAAAACAGGCAGTTATTGAGTCACTGGGCGCCATGAGGGATGCAGTGGCGGAGAGCATCAGGAGCGTCTCCTCTCCACAGCTGGACGAGCCCAAAGCCACCACTATATACTTGTCTTACCTGCATGCCCATCACATGAACATGGTTCATCCAGGTACATTCGCGAAACACCTCAACGAGACACTAACCAGGAGCAACATTTCACCTGTTGAAATACGCGACAGTCAACGACTTATCGACGACCTCAACCCAAGCCAGAAATAGACCATGACCACCCTGACTTAGGCAAAAGTCAGTATAACCGTAGCCCCGACGTGGCCAGTCAGTCCCCCTGGGATCACAGCTCCAACGACACTGTCAATGCCCGCGACCCCATTACATGCACTCCCAGCGACGACAGTGACCATCGGACTGCAACCACAGTCAATGTTTGCGACCAGATGATGACGACTCACTCCAAAGAGGAACATGACCCTCGAGCTGCAGCGTCAGTTGGTTACTTCGACACCTAGGCCCAGGACCTGAACACCTTCCTGTACACGGTAGACGAGAAGTTCGAGGGCCCGCCATTGACTGACAAGCAGATGTCCGAAGATTCTGCTAAGAAGTTCCGTCCCTCTAGAAATGGCAGAAGCCGAGCAAGCACTTCAAGCGATGCCCCAAGCTACAGTCTCCAAAATGGCAGTCGTTAGCAGGATGAAAATTGTCCAATATAATGTCCTACACTGGTCCCTTAATAGACGTAATGAACTGTCAACTTATAATATCAATTAGACCCAGACATCAATCTGTTAAACAGTATTGGCATAAAAGACGAAAGTAAGCTGAATATTTTTGGCTACACTATACCAGAGGAACATGACGGTGAGCTGAACGATGGTGTCCCTGTGGCCATCAGGTCACGGCTGAGTCACAGAGTGTTGCCAGACTTCGAGGATTCAGTTTTGGGAGTGCAGGTGGAGACAACTAGGGGATCTGTTATCATATGCACAATGTACCTTCCTCCCAGACGTCCTTACTTACTCGAACAAGACCTAAACCAGTTGCTACGACACAGAAAACCAACATACATCATAGGGGACTTAAATGCGCGCCACGCCATACTAGGACACGGTAATGAGAACAACGTCGGAGTGGCTCTGTATGGCAACATTAGAAGGGGAAAATTGCAACACCTCGGGCCAGATTTCCCGACATTGATCAGACGTGCCAGTGCCACAACACCCGACATAATCCTCTCTAACAACGAGGCCGTCCTGAACAGGCACGTTACCGCCGGATCCATCAGTACCAGCGATCACCTGCCAGTCGTCGTGACGCTCTCATCCAATCCCATTATGATCCCCGCCAACATCAGGCCAAACCTCAAACGGGCAGACTGGGACTCCTTCAAGGAGTCTCTCAGTCTCAAGCAGGAGAGAAACTTGGAAGAAGCCAGCCCCAATGACATCAACGACACGGTCGAACACTGGTATACGTATGTGAAGACGGAGATGGACAACAACATCCCGACCACCACTTACAGGACCATTCCCCATCTTCACACTGGTCACCAGCTGAGGCAGCTCAGTGTCCAGTACGATCACGTGAGACAGCTAGCCAGTATGCGCGGGTGGACCCAAGAGCTGAGAGACCGGTACCGAAAGCTACAGACGGACATCCAGCACGAGAGCAAACGCCTACATGAACAAAAGTGGGCCGCCATGGTGTGGGAGGCAGCCAACAATTACCGCGATTCTGCTGCATTCTGGAACGGGATCAAGCGACTCATGGGTTCCACCTCTAGCACGGTCCCATACCTGCTCGACCAAAACAACGTGAAAATATTCGAGGAAGAAAACCAAGAACAGCTACATCGGCAATATTTACGGAAGATCTATACCATTAGTGAACAGGAGAACGAGGGCTTCGACAGGGAGTTTGAGGAGGACATTTTAGGTCAGTTGCAGGACCAATCAGCACCTGCTCCAGCCGCTCCCACGGACTGACTTCACTAGACTGGTGGACGGAAGCTATCTGACGGAGCGCATAGTTCCTGCAGATGTGTCAGCCGTCATAAAAGGGTTTAAAAACAAATCACCTGGTCAAAGTCACATTAACAAGAAGATTCAGGCTCAACTCCCCGACAACATGATAGAGAGCCTTGCTCATATATGCAACGCCTGCCTCGCCTCTGGATACTTCCCTAAGATGTTCAAAATCGCCGTTATTCGCCTCATACCAAAAGCAGGGAAGCCTCCAAACAAAGTCGAAAACTTTCGGCCAATATCGCTGCTAGAGGTACCTGCCAAAATCTTCAAAAAAATAGTAAATAAGCGATTGCGGATGTATCTGGAGGACGAAGACGTGCATAATCCCCGCCATTTCGGCTTCCTCCAGTACCGAGGAACACCCACCGCCATAACTCAGGCCTACGAGCAGATAGCAAATGCCATGACTGGCAGGGCTGCAGTTTAAGATCATACAACTGGGGCTACCCGAAAATCTGACGCTCCTGCTGTGCAAATTCATCATGGACCGCAGAGCCAAAATCAAGATGCAAGAACATTTGGAGAAGAATTCTCACGATCGACCGGCGTGCCTCAGGGTTCTTGTCTCTCACCAACCCTTTACACACTCTACACGGCTGACTTGCCACCCCCAATCGTCAGCAGCGAGTACGTCATGTATGCCGACGATGTAACACAGATCGTCACCTGCCCAGGAAGGTCCACAGCAAGGATGGTGCGACTCACTGCTCGGGCAATAGAGGGTATCTCGGAGTATGAAAATAAATGGAAAATAAAAACAAACAAAACGAAATTCGAGGTCATACCCAAAGCCAAATTCAAGCCGGCGCCATTGATGATCGACGACGAAGAGATTGAGTACTCTAAACAAGACAGGTTGCTCGGCCTCATCATCTCTCGGACGGGCATCATTCCCCATGTGAAGCACAGACTAAATAAAGCCAAAGACGCTGCAGCCAAATTAAAACGTTTTAAACTGATGCCTGAGAAGATACAAGTTCACCTGTACAAGGCGCTGGTGAGGCCTGTGTTGCAGTACCCATGTATACCTCTCGTCACACTCGGGAAGATTAGACTACAACAACTACAGAGTTTCCAAAACAAGTGTTTGAGATCAACCAGTGGCCAAGCGCCACCCTACCAGGAGACAGTGGAAACCATCCGCCTAAGAAATAAAACAGAGGCTCTCAACTTCAGGTTCCATCGCCTAGGAAAGAAGGTTTGGGACAAGCTCCTGGACGACCCTCACAGACCAAACTACCTACGCGGGGAAAACATCAACGGAGGGCGACCCCACGCCTGGTGGCCCTGGAGTCTGCCCTCACTACAACAACCCAACCTGCGACCCATCTATGTCCGCCACAGTGATCCACCTTAGATTAAAACTTAGTTGATATAAATTCACATTTAACAAGTCACAATCTAGTGAGTCCATAACGTCATACAGTATAAGATGTTAATAAACTTGTAATTTTAAAATCAATCTAGTCATTCTCTACTAAAATAACCATTGTGCAACCTCAGCCTAAATCCTAGGTTAGCTTAGTTAGCCAACAAACTTTGTAATATGTAAAACAAGGGGTGTCGTCCCCCTCTGTTTAACTCATTAAACTTCTTTTCCAACCTTTCCCCCCACGACTATATGTTGTGACTTCTCTATCCCTCATGTCTGCCTGTGCCTTGAGCCCCAGCGTGCCTTCCATTCATTCCCCACCTTAAAAAAAAAAAAAAAAAAAAAGACGCTTAGCTGTCAGCGCTATAAGCAGTGGGAGGGTACGTTTTCATTAATTTCTTTCATTGGGAAACCATTCTAAAAGTCAAAACCTGACGACGATGACGATTGTATGTTACCTGACCGTGTACAGTAGCATTCCATGCCACCCTACAGATTTACTGGTTTTCTTCAGTTACCAAAAATACATACATAACATACGGTACATATTGACAAAAATAGAACAACTTAACATAAAAATATAGTAAATATAAATGTTAAATTTTTATCTGACCTTCACAGACCCCCTGAAGCACATTCATGGGTAGTTTCCCTTCATCTCCGCCCACTTTCCAAATAAGGAAAGACCAAAACTAGTTATGCTTCTGAGGGCATATCATCTCGGAAGGAGTTTTGCTAGTTTTTGCCTTCAGGCAAAACTATGGGATGCACCAAGAATATGCCTATTGCGTAAGGTAAACGGACGCTGACCTTAAGTAAGTATAAAAGGAGGTCTCAAGTACTCTGTGGTAATCCCTTCCTCTGAATGTTTTCCCTGAGTCAAATAACTTCCATCAGTTTAAACCATCCGGTTACACATGCTATCAGTCATTGGTAAGGGGACGATGGATTTGACAGCTACACTTGTCTGCTCTTTCCATCACTACTGTTACGTCAGTCCACTACCAGTATCCTTCAATGCGTGTGTTGACGTGTCACTCACTCACTCGCTCACTCCGTGATTCTCTGAACGCTGGCCGTACTGTCATGGTCACGTTGACTGCTGATCTATTTAACTAATGATTCTTATTAAACTCCACGACCGCAAAACATGAGTGAGTTAGCGACCCCTGAGAAGAAGTGTTTTTCCCCATAGACGTTACACTTGTGTTCCCTCCCAGAGTCCCGCCTTTGTGAAGACAGTTATCAATGCGTTGTTATTCCAGTTATTCAAGTAATTCGCCAGACCTTTGTCAACTGAGGGTCATCTTTGAATGAGTAACAGTTAGTTTGTTTGTAATTACTGTCATTGCATGAGTAGCGATCACTGGCAACTCGGGAGTATTTATACCCGTGCATCGCCAGGGAGAGCGTCCCCTGACGCTGCTCCAATGTTTCTCCAGGTATGCTTATGTGTAGCCATTCAGTTTGATTCAGTCAATTGTGGTGAATATCAGTGTTCATCAGTGTTCATGCTTTAACAGTTGAATTGTCATTCACCCAGTGTAAGAAGTAATATAACGTAAATATGTCTGTCGTCTAGACAAGAGAGTTGTTTGTGTTGTCATGCTTCCCAGTCCGTCCCCTGACGCTGCTCCAATGTTTCTCCAGATCCCATTGTGATTCTTGCATCGTTCAACAACGGCCCCGGATGTAGTAGAAACCCAGCAGGGATCATATATGAAACGATGGCACTGATGCGGCCTGATTAATGTGCTCCACTGCCTCGTTGGGCCAGACCCCAGACTCGCCAGGTGTCTGGCTACCACACACAATAACAACTGTGGTGAACCCCAGTGTTCCACCTTGAGACGCACCCTGGAATTACATGTCCACAGAGAGTGTTGTAACATGTATGTTAGGGATAATTAGTTGGAAATAATTATCCCATGTTGGGTAGTGGACCCCAGGTATCTGCTGATTTTATTATTAACGAGTATGTTGAGTAAAGTAATCTACAATGAGTGCCATGGACTATGTATTGTGAGTAGGGCCAAGGAACTGGTCCTATTATGCCATGTAATGTAACACCAGTAAGGTTGTGTGCAGTAAGAATGTAAGATCTGAGTAATTACTGTTGAGTAAGGGAATAATAAAATAAGTAAATAAGAAAATAAGTAAAGAGGAAAGTACTGAGTCTGCAATAAGCCCAGGAGTTGAACCTGGTAGTTATATGATTAATAATATATCTTTTCCCCTTCATTTCATATTAATAAATTTGTTTTTAGAGTACTTTAGGTGTATTCATTTCTCCCACAGTATTTTACCTTTATTTCCTTCCAAGTGACTTGATACCAGAATTACCATATCCATGTGCCTAGACCCTCGACAATGCTACCAAAAGAATGACCATGCTACCAAAAGAATGTTCATGCTACCAAGAATAGGTGACAGAACTGAGTAAGAGTAAGAACTAAGAGAAGTAAGTAAGATGAGGGTGGTGTAGGTGATGGAAAAACACGCACCCTCACAGTACTGATCGGAAATGTCAGCCTTGTACTCTGCGACAACACTGCTGATTTTCACTGGCTGCCTAAAGTTTTGCACCGTGCCTGGGACAAGTGGTGGGCAGAAACTTGTGAAGGCTTCAGTTAGAGAAGGAAAGATTACACTAATGAACACCATAGAAGACGACCTGCAGCTTTCAAGTAGAGAATCGGAAGCAGATGATCCACGGCCAACAATAATGGAGGTGACAGACACTTTTCAAGAGGTGATTAGCAAGAAAGAAAAGAAGAGGAGGCGAGATTTGGCAAAGAAAGGTGAAGGAAGTGATAGTGATGAGATTATGAATGGTAGGAAGAAGGATTGCACACACAGAAGAAAGCAGAAAGAATTCAACTGGGAATAAAACGCAGCAGGTTGGTCGAATGGATCATCGTGACAGTACCAATGTGCCTAGCAGCCAGGGTGGTGGAAACAACTCAGGTAGGAGGAGGTTGAACTTTCCAAGTGATTTACGCATGTCATTCTATGAGCTGTTGCTGTGGGCTGCTACACTGGGAAGAGAGCATAAAAACTTTGAACCCCTGCTTAAGGAAGGTTGTAATAATTCCTCTCTGACTGTGGCTGGGGACGAGGCTGTAATATTTTTGACGACAACAAGATTTATGGAGGTGATAATTGTATAATATGGACACGAAGTAGTACCTTAAGCTGTGTATTCTTATAATACCCTATTAATTATGTATAGTAAAGTATTACAGAACATGTATTAATTCTATGTAATATTTCCATTTATTACGCACCATGTTATGTATATGAATTATCATCTGTATATGCCAGCGCGCAGTGATACAAAGAGTGAAGATCACCAGTCCTTGAGGTGTGGAAGTGCTCTGTCTTATTAGTTCCTCTGTATATCTCCCGTACGAGAATAAGAGCCTATTTTTACGATAACAAGTGTTTGTGTATACCCTCAGTAGTGTAGAACATTTTGGGGGTATCAAAGACAAACATAGAATAATGATGATGCCTCAGGACGCAGAACAATACTGTACACCAAGGTGATCGTCTTCATGTACCCGGTTATGCTGGGTCCTGATTTTCTTCTTGACGATACAAAAAATCCGGGGTGAGAAGAAGAACCAAGTGGTAGCCTTGATGAAAGGAGAAGTTCCGGAGAATATATTCATTTCTGGAATAGGATATAGGAAAATTACAAAGTTTATTGAACAACCTGTTTAGTGTTACAAATGTAGCAGGTGGGTCCATATGGCCTGGAAATGTCAAAGTGAGTGTCGGTGTCGTTACTGTGGAAAAAATTTTAATTCAATAGAATATGGAAATAAAATCTGGGCAACATGTTGTGCCGTGTTGTTGTAATTGTGGCGGCGCGCATAATGCAGGTTCCTCAATTTACAATAAGAAGCCACCGATGCGTGGTGTGCAGTGGCAGAGTATGGGGAAAGTGGAATAGCGAGAAAAGGGAGAAGGACGAGCAGTTGCAGGTGTAACAACTCTACCTTCAACTGAGAACGTGTGGAAGAAGAGGATGGAACAGAATGACACGTTGAAGGTAACAGAAAATGGTGCAGGTGCTACACCAAAAGTTGTTCCAGGAGGTAAGGTAATTGACAAGTTTTTGGTGATATGTATGGTGTAGTAGTAGGGTGTGTCATACGGAGGCGAATTTTATTTTTTTTGAGTTTGAAAAATCGGCCCATGGTATTAATGATGTAGTTCTATGTGCAGAATCATGTGATATCTTCAGATTTGAAAAGTTTTCATTTTTTGCTAGGTAAATTTTAACTTGAAATCTTATGAAAATTCAGTATTCCCACCCTTTTACCAACACCACTAAATAGCTTATTTAAAGTAAAGTAAATGTATCAGGTTAATTTATTAGGATGAAAATGATCCAGAATAGTGAAACGAATGATCTTGACACATTTATTAAATTTAATATTCCTTTAGAAAACAAAATCATCAAATACAAAACCGGTTTTACTACTACGACCCGGTGTTGCTGCACACCATAGAGAACATGTCTTTCTTGCTTCTGTTTCTACTCATCACCTCCCTGCTGACCACCTGAGCTCGGATGTAGCCTTCCCTCCTCTCCTGGCTGTACACGTGACTGCTGGCCTCGCTCACTTGCTGTACACAACGCTCTATACTCTGGGTGTGCGAGGGCCAGGCAGGGACATGCATGGGGTTGTCCAGGAAAGCTCTGACTTGAACATTGGTGAGGCTGCAGATAAGAGGGGGCTCACTGCCAGCCTGGATGTTATCCAGATCTATGAGATCAGTGAGGGTCTTGGCACCTAGATTGACTTCAGGAGTCTTCCTGACCCTGAAGGAATCGTCACCAACTGATTCGTCATGCCCAGATCCTCTCATAAGTCTCATATCCAAGATCTTTTTGACTGCCACTCTTCTCTCCTCCTCATCCTTACTGCAGAGCATTGTCTGCAGAACTACCTCGGGATGAGCATACCAGGAAGATCTCCTCACAGTCTGCTCCACAATCTAAACAACCTTCCTTGGCTGACTCCTCAGGAGCTCAAGCTGGAAGAGAACATGCCTCGGACCTTCGGAGAACGATGACTTGACCTTGGTGTTGAACCAATTTGGCAAGTAGACACTCACGATGAATTGGACAATAAGTCTCAGGTTGTGAAGCTGGTTCCCTTTCAGTTTATGATGAGCGACCCAAATTCTGCAGAACCTGAGAGCCGTTGTGAGCCACCTAGAATGTGAGACTGGACCTATCTGCAGGTAAGCAAGTCTATCAGGCATGACCCCAGTTTTGATGACACTGCAAATCATGTAACCATAGTACTGGTCAGTATTCAGGTCGTCAATGACAGTATGTGCAAGCTCAACGAGTGGAGGGCCAACTGTGATTTTTTCAAAGCTCGGATTTATTTCTAACTCAGTGGCAGAGTCCAGCATCTTGCCAAGAGGACCAGACCATCTGTTGTTTGAAAGAGTCTTGCCATCCAGCTCCTGGATCAGATGTCTGAGTGGCAACTCGTTGGTGTGGAGGTCACAAACAATCCAGACCAGCTTCCTCCCAATCTTCCGCTCTATCCACTGTATGACCCCCCCTTGCCACCCTGTGTTCGTGTTGGTGCTGTCCCCTCCAATGGCCTGCAGGGTCTGGTCTACGTTCCTCTCTCTGAGCCAGTTCACAATGTTATCTGCCACTATCTCAGCTGGTTTCCTGATGTCATCTTTCTCTGGAGTGAAATGCCACAAATACTTCCCTCCTGGTTCACTGCAGCAGGAGTAGTGTTCCTCCTTCACCATGGCAGGGAACAACTTGTCAGAATCTCCAACTTTCATGAACACTTTAGTGTCATCCCTTCTCCCATCAAAGAACAAACAATTGATTCCATTTTCTCTTATCCCTTATCAAACTCCTCTTCTAGGTTACTGACAAGTTTCTCCTGAGCTCTCCTTACTTTGTTATGATCTATCACCAGGTGAACATCATCAGGTGTTATCAAACCACCGTCAATCCAGGCAGCTGTTGCTATCTCTGCAGTTTCTCTGAGACCAGTGTGGTGTCGCATGCTGGCCAGAGTTATGCTCGGGATATCTTTCCTATTTCGAATGTTATGCCTGGAAGGTTTGGGATCATTATTTTCTGGGTTAGGGACAAAGTCACCATTCTCCTGGTCAGCACTTGGATCAGCCATGGGGAAGTCATTAAACTCTGAATCAGCTTGACTCCAATCATCGGCCTTTTTTACCTCACCCTGGGCCTTCTCAAGTCTCTTTTCCTCGGCAACTCTTCTCCTCTTCTGTCTCTCTGTGGCAGCCTCCTGTCTCTTGGACTCCGGAAAATCTTGGCTAGAAATCATGAGAGCCCCTATACTGCCAGTTTTCTCTCTCTGTGCTTTGACAAATGCCAGTTCGATCACAGGAATCTTCAGTTCACGCTTGAAAATACAGGAGATGTGGGCCTCGGATTTACAGTCACGATCGCATCCAAACTCAGGACAGAGAACAATTGGGCACTTGCAAGTAATTATGTCAAATAACTGGTCCAGTTGCTTGGCAAAGCTGTCCTTAACTGCAAGTTTTCCTCTCCCAAGAGAGATATCTCTTGCCTTTTCCCAACTGGCTAGCAGTCTCTCACTAATCTTCTTCTGACTTGTTATGACTGGAGGCTTGAACTGAGCGTTAGCCAGAGTGTACTGTGCCAAGACAGCTTTGGTCATATCACTGGCAATGTCTTTGTTTGTGTAAGTTCTTTGGTTCTTTTCACTGATTTGCCTGATTAAAACACCGTATCTCAAAGCATCTCTCAATGTAGGCAACTCCGACTTCAGGAGCTCTCTCCCAGACCCAAGATAGTGACTGAGATGGCTGGATTTTTGGTTCCTCGTCCTGACACAAGCAGCCATCGCAAATATTATCAACTTATAAATGCATCAGAATCTGAAACAGAAAAAAATATTGTTAGTTGGGTTGTTAAAGAATGAAGTCAGAAAGCAATGTTCACTATTTAATTGTAATGCACTAATGCAGCTGTACGTTAGATTTTCGATAAATTTCACGCTAAAATTTACCTAGCAAAAGGTTGCAAAATATTGAAACTGAAATTATTTTCTGTTTATATACACTAAAATCTACCAAAAAAGTGATGGGCCATTAGTTTTAGCTGATCTTCCCTCCTATGACACACCCTAGTGTAGTAGTTCAACTCAGGTAATTGCCCATTTTTGTGAACATAGAAATGTGGATGTTGAACTAAAAGGAAAGTAGGTGGAAAATAATACAGTAATAAAATCTGACAAACCATCTTTGCTTTGGGGGACCGGAAATGTGGACATAAGGGAAGAGATAACCCGCAAGAGGGTTACATACACGAGGTATTACATGATAAGGTATTATCTCGAGTGAAAGAAGTAATGGAACAGTTTGTGAATGAGAGAATAAGGTTAGTTTTTGTCGTCAATAGGGAAAATGGAGGACACTAGTTAAAGTATACTTTCATGGAATGTTAATAGTTTACGTCCTAGGACCACAGATGTCCATGCTTATTGCTTATGCACTGTTTTATAAGGTGGATGTTATAGCCTTACAAGAGACAGGCACGGAGGATGGTAATTTAATGAATTTTCGTGATTATTAATGTTTCTGTTTACCAGCTAATAACAGACATAATACAAGAGGTCTGTTAACTTATACCGGTTGAATTAGTAATAGCTGACAACCAGAATAGGGTTGAAAGCTTGTGTGTTAAAATCTACGTCCAGTCGGGTCCGGTCGGGTCAAAAGTCTTGAACACTTGACGGTATTTGGCATGTAAGTACCCAAAGATCTTAGGTATTAAGAAAAGTGTTATCCCATTTTGTGGTTCAGGCATAATGTGTGATGACAACTAGTTTTATTAGTATATCCAAATCATATATGTATAACTTAGAAGTAGATGCCAGATATTGCTAAGTGTTCAAGACTTTTGACCCTGACTGTACATCCTCTAATTTTGGATATTGATGACATGCCTGAGAGCTTATTTAAACATGTTAGTGTTTTGGTTGGTGATATTAATGCTAGACATGATTCCTGGGTACTCTGCGACTCGCAACATCAATGGAAGGATATGATTACACTTCTTGGAGGAGTTTGATGATATTGAAATACTGGGGGATCATGAACCTACCCACATACATGGAGGAAGGTTAGATTACTCAGTATGTTTTAATACATGTGGAATAAGAGCAAATGCTGACATAGTTAGGGATTTGCTTTGTGATACGTTTGCATTACGAAGTACTATACAGTACATGTTAACAAAATACAAAAGTAGATTAAGCGGAAAAGATATTGGTTGCCGGAAGACAAAAAAAAAGGAGTTGATCACTGCTATACAGGATTGGTATACAAATTAAGATCCGAAGAATATTGATAGTTTTATGACGATTATTGATTCTGTTTTGACAAGTGAGTGTAGTTATAAAGGAAAAATAAATCATGGTAAACGTAATATTTATGTTAATGACAAATTGGTTCAGGGCTGGAGTAAACTCCTTAGAAAGGTGCAAAGATAATGGAGTGCAAATCCAAATGAAAATCCAATCACGGAAGTACTGAAACAAACTGCAAAATTGTGTAGTGAAATCAAGCAAGAGGCACGAAATAAATACTGGACAGATTTTTTAGGGAGAATCACTAAAGGCAAGAGCTTGGGTGATATATGGAAGGAAGTGAATAAAGTGCGAGGTGTTCGAAACAAGGGCAACAGTTAAGCGGACCCACAAGGCAGGGCCAATCAGATTAGTCGGAAGTGCACTGGGACTGCTAGTTTTGCCTAATTACCTCAGAGTGTGCAGACCTCATTACGAAGTAAAAGTAGACTTAGGCATGAGTTAGTGCAAAGTCAGTGTACACAGGAGGAGGATTCATGTGTTCTTATAACGAGAGGCGCGTTATTATATGCGATTGATAAGGGAAAGTCTACGGCACCCGGTGATGATGGAATAACATATGTATTATCGCCACGCACAATTGTGGCTGCCGGCCACATGTTAAGTGAAGAGACTGTTTACAACTCAGAATAGCTTACTAAGCGAGATGGGGTTGGTAGCAGCTGTTTGACCGCCTGAGGGGCAGACTATCGCCTTCTAGTGTAGAGGCAACATCTTGATTCTCATCAGCCAACATTTTCCTGCAGGACATTATATTTGTTCTCGTTGGTCTAATCCTAGACCCGAAAATTTTTTGATCCTATTATACTCATCACGCCAACGACAAGGGTCTTATTGCCCAATTTGTCCTGCACAAGCCAAAATCGCTCCCATGAGCGTTTACAGTCAAAACGTGGGATAGGACCATCTATGGAGCTGCCGAGGAATGCATCATCGCATGGAGAGGTAGGGAGAGGACCTATGTCAGAAAAGACTGGACTTCGCGTCAATATTGTTCGGACGATCGCGCGAGTGTTAGTGTTCATTGCGGATAGCCACACTGGCAACCACGAGAACTGGTGTAAAAAAAGACTGTTCTCTGTGACAAAATTGTTCAGTCAAGTGAGTGGGAGTGCTACCGTTCATTGCGGACAGGTCGCGAGGATTCGTGTCAGCTAGGAGTGGCCTCAGTGTCAATAACATTTGTGAGAACACGCGGGGGAGATCGTGATCAAAGCGCACAGAAAGACTAGATCGCCAAGTTTAAGGAGGCTGGTGTGTGTGTGTGTGTGTGTGTGTGTGTGTGTGTGTGTAAATAAGAAGTAAGAACGCGTGAAGTGCCCTTTCTGTTAGAAAATAAAAGGTTGTAACAGCTAAGTAACGTTGTGTAAGTAAGGGAGCAGCAATAATGTTTGTGACATCAGTTGTGTAAGAGTCCCTACATTGATTGTGGGGTCTCTGTGGTCGTGTTAGTGTAACATCACTTGTGCGTATGGCACGAATGTTTGAGGGACACAGCTCGCTCGTATGGCACAAGTCTTGCGTATGGCACGCACTTGTGTGACGTTACTCATGTATATGGCACTATTTGTGTGACGTTATTCGGGTGTGTGGCTCTGTTTGTGTGACGTCACTCGTGCGTATGGCACGCGACAGTGTGACATCACCTCCAATTGTGTGATATCAGCGATCGTGGGACGTAACCATAAGTAGTAGCTGATACTAAGCGTTACTACATACATTTATCGAGCAAGACAGATCACGCTCGCTGTTCTGGCAGTCATGGATACGGAAGGGAATAAGTCCGAAGTGAGAAACATGTCCGGCGTGGAACAAGGTGACACTGTCGACGTTGAAACCGACGTCTCACCTACCCTGCCAAGGCAGCGTGACATAAACCTGTCTCCCGAAAAGAAAAAGGAACCACCAGACGAAGGGATTGAAGGGCAATTACGTGAGCAATACCAAAAGATGCAGCAAATGTTCACTCACATGACAGCGATGATGCAGAACATCAACGAAGGTATGAATCGACTGCAAAGTAAGGGCAGCACAGAAGATCGCAGAAAGGCGTTATTACTACCAGAGACTCGACCTTCCTCTGAAAATGAAACTGACAAAAAAACGCTATATACAGTACTCCAAGAGGACTCCCGGCGCTCACCTTAACTGCAGAGCCGGGAACATCTCACTAAGGGGAGCATCACCGAAACCACTAACTTTGATGAAGGACCAAAGGAAAAACCCGGCAAGGTCCGAGGGCTGAGTGAGAGAACTGCTAGAAAATATGAGGTTATCCCAAGGGCCTACGCCGAAGTTCAGCGGAGGAACTTGTGGTGAATACCGGGAGTTCAAGCGAGCCTTCCAGCGACACGTTGGGATGGCGCAGATTTTTGATGCTTTGAAATTGGAGACACTTCTCGTCGCCTACGCCGGCCCCGCTAAGGACGCTATGAGGGGATGCCTGCAAATTGAAAATCACAAAACAGGGTACAAGGAAGCTTTGCCATATTAGAGAAACGTCACGACAACAAGCACACATACTGTAGATGTTCGGGGTACTTAGTTCTAACTACAGGAGTAAACACAAACACCTGTAGAGTTCTGTAGTTTCTATTTAACGGAAGTATACAAGGGTGCACTTTCACTCTTTTGGGGTCAACTAACCTCTCCCTGACCTCTCAGGCGACATGTGGCAAGTGGTACATTAGCAGCTTCCAGATGTCGCCAGGCACATTATCTAAGCGTGTGGTGACATGAAACAGGGGCATTGCCACACACTACTGACTAGATAGGTAATGTATATAAATGGGGAACATACATAATAGACATACAACGTACATAATATAAATACACCCTCTCCCCCCCTCCCTCCTCTACGCTCATAGCAAAGTCTTGAGAGGACCTTTTCTTTTGGATCCGTTCTGAGCATCGAGGGTCTTGATCACTGGAGGAGGATATGGGACTCAGCACTGGTGGCGGGGTCAGCGGAAGGTGTTAAGGGGCGGAGAAAACGGCGGTTCCTCCACCACACACGACCACTGGGTAACCGCACCTGGTAGTCCCGAGACCTGCCGAGACCCATGACTACGCCCACTTTGTCCCAACGTAGGGCGGTCGGGTCCTGAACATGGACTTGGGTGCCAACACTCAACCTGGGGAGCGGACGGGCTTGGTCGTTGTAGCGGGCTGCAACGTCTTAAACACGTTCGGCGGCTCGGCGATCACAATCCTCTGTCTTGGCCTGCCACTCCTTGGAGAAGAACTGAGGGTGAGCAGGGACACAAGAAACGAGGGGGCGTCCATACAAGACCTGGGCAGGGGAGTGTCCGGTGTAATTAGGTGTGTTGCAGAGTTCAATTAGACCCCGGTCGAAGGCCTTGCAGTCAATATTCCCAGAATAGGCCACTTTGAGGATGAGGTGCTTCAGGGATTTGACAGCAGCCTCAGCGTGGCCGTTGGACTGCGGGTAATGGGGCGGTGACAACACTTGCCGGACTCTCCATCGGTCGAGGAACGCAGCAAAGTCCCGGCTTGTGAAATGGAGTCCTCCGTCGGTTCGCAGGCGCACAGGAACGCCCACGTAACGCAAGTGGTGGCGGAACTTGTTGATGGTGGCGGCAGACTTCGTATCATTACCACACTTGATGACAACCGGCCAACCAGAGAGACGGTCGACGATAACCAGGAAGGACTCTCCCGACACACAGAAAAAGTAGGCCGACACAGACTCAAAGGGGCGGGTGGGGTTGTCGTCACTCATGAAGGGTTCCTGCTGCTGGCTGGGTTGTAGTACTTGGCAGGGCTTACACGTGTGGACAGCATTGGAGATGTCGGAGACGATGCCAGGCCGGAACACAGTCTGTCTTACAAGCCGTTTGGTGGCCTCGGCTCCACGGTGACTGTCGTGGAGGCGAGCCAAAATGTGGGGACGTGAAGCAGCAGGGACAACTACCGAAGGAGAGGTGTCATTGCCCAGAGGTAGGGGTAGGGCGATAGCAGGGTAGTTGCTGCTCCCTTCGTGCACCCTGTTGGCGTATTTTACCTCGAGAATCGGTTTTGGGAAGTCCTGGGAGATGATGGCCAACTCTTGGCAATGTGTGTAGGACAGCAAAGGAGTTGGGACACCATTATGCACGTCAATCCAGACTTGACACGACCTGTTGCCAAAGGTGACATGTGCATAGAGTGAACCTAGGGCTGGGGCCATCAGTGAGCCATCTGCCGTGAAGCGGAGGTCCTTGGGAGGCGGTCCTAGATCACTCAGAGAGAGCCCCAAGCATTGCAAATGCTGGGGACCGATGACCGTAGCATCAGCGCCGGTGTCGGGCAGCATTTCGAGACAGGATGACACACTGCCGTGGGTTTCGATGACGCTGATGTGCTGGGAAACTTTGGTCCTGGGACGCGAGGGGGAATGCACCACCAAATATGGCTTGGGCGTTGTCCAGGGTCGTCGTGCCTCTAATTTGACGACTGAGGGCGGCCCTCACTGGTGGAAGGGCGCTGCTGCTTCTGCCCATGCTGTCCCTTGGGTTTGTTGGTCGGGCAACACTTTTCGTAGTGCACCAGACGACCACACACATTGCATTGGACGCGTTTGGCTGGGCACCGTACTGTAAGTGACCAGTGGCCCTTGTGGTTACAACTGGTGCAGGTAGACTCAGCAGCTGGGCACACCTGTGTTTCCTGCTGTCTACCACAGCTGTTGCAAAGGGAGCCGGGCGTGGGCGTGGTGGGCGTAGGCGTTGGGGTAGACTTCTTATACTTGAACATAGCTCGTACAGCTGTAGGGGGAGCTCGTATGGCAGAGGTGGCACACCTGACAGCCTCATAGGAGCGACATATTGTCAACACATCCTTAAGAGAAGAGGAAGAGTCGAGGGAGGCGAGGCGTTGAACAAGGTCCTCGTCCTTAACACCCATCAGGATCAAGTGCATCAACTGGGTCTCCTCGCACTGCTGGTGATTACCGGGACATATGTTTACCTCTTCCGAGGCTCTCTTGAGTCGTACTTAGAAAGCGTCAAAAGTCTTGCCCTCCATCTGTCTACAGCTAAACAATTCCCTCCTGCGTAGAGCTTCATTCCACTGACCTTTGATGTGCCGTTCTAGAACATCCAGTACTTCCTCTACAGACAACGAAGAAGGCGAGGGCACCTGCAACGTATATTCCAACACACGCTGCGTTTCCAAACACAGGCACGGCAGATAAGCACCTGAATGAGTTGTTTATGCTGTGTCAGGCTCTGGAAATCCACCAATGTAGCGTTATCAATCCAGCATCGCCGCCACTCATGAAAAGCCTGGAAAGTCACATCAGGCTTCAAGATGGGTGTGGTGGGGGCAGCCTCTTTGGGGGGGTCTGGGGGGCATACAGAAGGCGTTGACGAGGTATCTGAGCCAGTCGATACTGAAGCAATTGAAGGACCAAGGGCTTGATTTGCAGTGAGGCTAGATATCAATGCTGCAAACCGTTCACTATCTTCCAATCTCCTTTGGTGGTCTCTCTTTGCCTCCTCTTGTCTTCTTTCGTCGTCCTCAATGCGTCTTCTCGCTTCGTCCTCACGCCTTTCCTCCCTCATAAACTTCATCAGAGCAATTATTTCTGAGGATCGAGGTGGAGGGCTACGAGATGTGGCGGGAGAGGGTGGGGCGTCATGCTCTGACTGGTCATCCATCTCTGTAGAGCTGTCATCAGTCTGACTCATCCAGGCGCTAGGGACACCATTGTGTGAGGCCTGGGGCATAAATACTTTATCTGTACAGTATATTGTATCTCAAATCAGTGTTGACCGGTCAGCCTGTTGTATCAACAGAATATGAGACAAAAAAAATTAATTGAATACACAGATAAGTAACTTATATAAAAAAAATATATATATAAAGAAATGACTGCGGTCAGTGTGTTCGTGCGTGAGTTGGCGTGTGTGTACCCGTCGGCGGAAGGGCAGGAAGGCGGGTGAGCGGGGCAGGTCAGTTACACTCTAGACACAGCTGAGGGAGGATTCGCTGACGCACTACTCCTCACAGATGCCCTGAACAAGCCTTCCACCTTGGGGAATTCCTTAAAACAATGTCACACACTTATGCACTACACACACGAGGGCACTTATATCACTTCACAGGAACTTGCGGCCACTGCACACTGCTCAAAACTCGTTGGTAATTCAAATAAATTTTTGTAGGAGACAATGGCGATGGTTGACAGAGTTGACGGAGAGGGGGGTGGGTCTATCGGTCTAGATTTTACACAAACGCACTTAATTTCCAATTAATCAAATCACTGCGCCATGTTGATGTTCGGGGTACTTAGTTCTAACTACAGGAGTGAACACAATCACCTGTAGAGTTCTGTAGGCGACATGTGGCAATTGGTACATTAGCAGCTTCCAGATGTCGCCAGGCACATTATCTAAGCGTGTGGTGACATGAAACATGGGCATTGCCACACTACTGACTAGATAGGTAATGTATATAAATGGGGTACATACATACTAGACATACAACATACATAATATACATACACTTACGTCTGTCAGCTCATAAAAAAGGCCCTGCGAGGTCCAACTGTGAGACTAAATGACGCGAAAGGCGTGCAACATTTAACAGACGAACTGGGGAATTGCTTGAGGAACTTGATGGGTCTGGGAGAACTACATCATCTTGACACATATGAGTCAATACCTACGTTAGCCGAGAGATTCAAGGGAAAGATAAGGGACGACTATTGTGGATAAGGTGCACGAATACAAAAGGAAGCAAGGGAAGCGTCCTGGGATCGAGTGGCTGTTGGAATTCACAATGGATATGGTGGATAAGGCGGAGGAGGCCCCAAATGGACAAGGACTGCAGGAACCAAGCAGAATTTATGCAGACTCACCCTCACGCCAATCCTCGTCGAGGAAGAAACCTGTGGGTCTGGTGACATCAGGAATAAAGACGACCAGGGAAACGGACGATGAACGCTGCTCGTTATGCCGCAGAGATCACCTTTTCCAGATCTGCCGGACATTCCTCAGCATGTCCACAGGATAGAGAACTTCACTCGTAAGGGAAGAGCGTGGCTGCTTCTCCTGCCTGGGTCGTAATCACCGGATAACGGAGTGCAGCCAGAAGATAGTATGTGGTATAGATGGCTGCTCTGGTGTATACTCGAGGCTTCTGCACTTCACGGGAGTTCTGACTAGCAGTGGCATGGTGCAACGGGGCGAAGTTGAAAGAGGAGAACACCAGACCAGTTTCCAAAGGGTGAAGAGAGCAATAACTGGGGGCGCCTACCAAATATATACAGTATATCACCTGACCACAAGCAACCTAGAATGAATTAACTTAAGGCCAATATGCCACCACCGGAATCGGCAACTAGTGGAGTTAAATCATTGAAGACCGAAGCCGGTACAAGCACCATGGGGAAAAGGAATGGGAGTACATAAAACGTTCTGGTGACCAAGAATAGAGGATATCCGCATAGATGGGTCAGGGAAACCAAAACCAACAACGGAATTGATGATCGGCGGGAAGAACCCAACGACTGCAAGTTGTGACTACAAGGGTCCAGCAGAGTCGCACTTCCAATAGTGAAAGTCAGGGTGGAGGAGAAGAACCATGAGGCAAAAGAGCAGTGGTCACCGGAGCTCTCTTGGATTCAGGCAGCAACCGATCATACTGCACGCGTAGCCTAGCTAACCGGCTGCAGCCAGAGGGAAGGCCAGTTTCCCTCGCCATTGGCACGATGATGAAAGAAACAAATAGTTTAAACACCGAAGTGATCAGTGTAAAAGAGGCTAGCGTTGGAGTAAGAAAGAGCCGATTCATCACTATCCCCAAGGTCGTTGTTGTTGAGTATCTACCGTATTCTCTGAGAGCGTCGGTCGCAGACACCCAAGACGTCACCATGTGGAAACACCTCCGAGGTACTGCGCTACGCCAAGCGCCGAAATGAGTGGATCTCCTGATAGGTCTGGATGTACCACAAGCACTAGCACCATTAGAAGTAAGGACCGGGAAGGACGGAGAGCAGTTTGCAACACGCACCCTTCTAGGCTGGACTATAAATTGACCGCTTTGAGTGGTGAACCGTGATTATGCCGTGATCAACTACTTTGTCAGAATGGCAACACTATATTCGGCGACAAATCTGGAAAAGCAAGTCAGGCACTTCCGGGAATGCGACTCCGCTTACAGTAACGATGATCCCGTCTCTGTCGAAGACAAGAGAGTCCTGATGCAGTGGTCAACGCCAATTATTCAAGTGGACGGACACTACCAACTTTCCATTCCGTTTCGCCATGAAGAACCAGGACTCCCAAACAGCTTGCCGAATAGCGTTTGGCAGGATTGAGAAAACGCCTCCTGAAGAACCCAGGGCTCTCTCAGAGGTATCAAGAAGAGATGAGACGTCTAATCGACGAGGGACATGCTGAGCGAGTCCCACGCCAAGAACTCAGTGTTGCACCCGGGAAGACCTGGTATCTCCCACACCATCCTGTGTTGTATCCCAACAAGCCACAAAAGGTGAGAATAGTTTTTGATTGTGCAGCCGAATATGAGTCGATGTTGTTGAAAAGCCAGGTGATGCAAGGGCCTTAACAACAAATTGATGGGAGTTCTCATCAGATTCAGACAAGGAAAGGTAGCACTCATGGCTGATATCGAGGCAATGTTCTGCCAAGTACCCGAACATCGAGACGTCTTATGATTCTTATGGTGGTCGGACGACCAGCTGTCATGGGCCCCCACCACTTAACGAATGAGAGTACATCTCTTTGGAGGTGTGTGGAGCCCTTCATGTGCCGGGTATGCGCTACAACGAACATTCAAAGGTTATGGGAAAAGACTCCATGACGACATCAAGAAAGCGAATCGTAACTTCTCATCAATGATGCCCTAAGAGAAACCCCTGCTCGCTGGAAATATGTCGACGACTCCACCATTGGGATCAGCGTCAACAATTCTGGTCTCGACTATACCGCCCTTCAGGATTTATTGAACAGTCTCCAAAACTGGGCCACCAACAACCATGTCACCATCAACCATACCAAGACCATGGTTATGCACATCAACCTCTCCTCCGACATTGTTCCACCTCCTTCCATTACTTTAGGTCCGAACACACTCCAGGTTGTTGATTCCACGAAGCTCCTCGGCGTCACCATAGACAACAATCTAAATTGGAAACCACACGTCAGTGAAAATGTCAAATCCTCCAGTTTCTGTCTTCACCTCCTCCGCCGACTCAAGTCCCTCGGAGTTCCTGCACCCGAGCTCCTCAGTGTTTACTCAACATTCATACTTCCCAAACTCACCTATGCCTCCCCTACATGGTCTTCCTCCCTAAATGCCACACAACGTAAACACCTAGAAAAAGTACAAAAGAGGGCATGCAAGATTATTCTCTCCCCTTCCTACTCCACATATCAAGAAGCGCTCAACACACTGACCCTTTCGACTCTCACTGACCATCACCACGACCTCATCTGCAAATTTGGTAAGAAGCTTCTCCACCATCCTCAACACCGGCTCCTACTACCACCTGAGATCCCTAGCCCGAGAATTGCTGTTCGACACCACAACCGCCTCCAGCCCATACGTGCACGAACTGATCGCTATAAGAACAGCCCAGTCCCAACCATTGTAAAAATTATCAATAACTTGTAATAAACCAGTGTATTCACTCCCAGTAAATACTACTTCTTGCACTGTCACTATGTTTAAATGCCCTGTAGTTTGAGCTTTTCCCCATCTAGTTATTATATATCTTATTTATATCACTTATGTTATTTGTAGATTATTTGTAATTCGAAACCCATTCCCCAAATATATAACTGTATATTTTCAGCCTTCTGGCTGCCAAGCTTTTTCAATAAACCGTTAATTATTATTATTATTATTATTATTAATGTAACTTCTACGTTGACGATCTGCTTCTCTCAGTAGATATGCCGGGGAAGGCAGTGATAATTACCAATCGACTGAGACAGCTAATGAAGAAAGGCGGATTCAGACTTACGAAGTAGGACGAACTAGCGGTCCGGCTCCAGTTCCCTAAGAAACAGGAGACAGAACCAGTCCTTCTGAATTTGGTCAGCTTCAAATATGACCCACTGGGACTCATCGTTCCGAGCGGCATAAGAGCCAAAATCATATTCCAAGATGAGTGTAGACGAGGTGTTGGGCGGGATGAACGAATGGCTGAACAGAACAGGGTGGCATGGCGAAGATTGCTAGATGAACTTCTTCACCTTATCACCGGTATACGTTTCACGGTGCTACCGATCCGAGGATGCAAATCCAGTGTCTGGAGTGCAACTATACCACTTCTGCGACGCCTCCCAACAAGCGTATTGAGCTGTATCGTATCTGAGGACCACGTGTGAAGATGGACCCCACCATATCTTCTTCGTGTGTGGCAAGGCCGAGCTAGCCCCTCTGAAGCAGCAGACCATACCTCGACTCGAGTTCTGCGTGGCAGTACTCGCTGCCAAGGCAGACAAACAACTGCGGTGAGAACTTGAATTACAAATAGACAAATCAGTGTTCTGGCAGTCCTTCAATACATACGAAACACCGAAAGACGCTTCCATTCCTTCGTGGCCAATCAAGTGGCAACGATACCCGAGGACTCCAATGCAGAACAATGGCGCCATGTGATGTTGGCACTGAACCCAACCGACGACGCTAGTCGCCGACTACATGGAGGAAAGATCAACGAGGGAGGCAGATAGATTCGGAAACCTGCTTTACTCTTGTTGGAAGAATACAGTTGGCCAAAGAGTCCATTGAGGATTCCAGACCTCACAGACGGAGACCCATAGGTGAAGAAGGAAACCACGGTGCTGACGACGAATGCTGACCAGGGGGAAGGTATCCTCGATAAGCTATGGGCCAGGTACTCCTTGTGGCATCAACTTCGGAGGAGCGTAGTGTGGATTGGAAGGTTTGTAGAATGTCAGCTCGGGAAGCGAAAGAAAAAACTTCACCGAGAAATTCGGCTCAAGGTCAGCGAATTGGAAGATGCAAAATTAGCCGTCTTAAGATTTATGCCAAGGAAAGGATTCCCTCGAGAACTAGGAATGTTACAGCAGGGACAACCCGTGAGAGGTAGCGACGTGAGTCGGCTGGAACCTCATATAGAAACGGACGGTTTGATCAGAGTAGGCGGCCGACTGAAACATGCCGCTCTCCACCCAGACCAGAAGAATCCCACGCTGTTGCCGAGGGACAACAGAATCACCGGGCTCATCGTGAGAGAGGTACACTCGACTAGAGCTGGACACTCAGGACGAGAACTCACCCTTGCCATAATACATGAGACATACTGGATACCTAAGTGCTGCAAATTACTCGACCGCACAATACGGACGTGTGTGACATGTTGGAGAAGCAACTGGAAGCCTACCCATCAACACCAAGCCGACCTGCCAGAAGATCGAGTGCGTCTAGGAGGCCGGTTGATCACCTACACTGGAATTGATTGCTTCGGCCCTTATGTGGTTAAACAAGGCCGAGCCCGGGCGAAGAGATGGGGATGCTTGTTCACCTGCTTGACAACCAGAGCCATACACCGAGAAGTCCCCACCTCACTAGATACCGACTCATTCGTCAACGCCCTGACAAGATTCGGCTGCCGCAGGGGACCTCCCAGGCGTATTCAGTCTGACAGCGGAACCAACATGATTGGAGCTAGCCGGGAGTTACGAGAGGCGGTGAGCAGCTGGAACAATAGTAACAAGGTCGGGAATGCCTTCCTACAGAAACAGATAGAATGGCAGTTCGATCCCCTCAGCAGACTCTCATACGGGGGGAGGGGGGTGTGGGAGCGACAAATCCGCACTGTAAGGAAGGTCCTCCAGGGGGTGGTGAACACCCAGACACCAGACGATGAGCGCCTCAACACTTTGTTCTGCGCCTTAGAAGAGCTTGTCAACGATAGGCCCATCACCCCAGTGTCTGACAAAAAGGATCTAGAACTACTAACGCCCCTTGAAATACTATGGATGAACCCGGAGACACTGCCTTCCGGAGGCGATCTGTCCATGGCAGAAGTGTACTAACGAAGATTGAAGCATGTCCAATTCATTGCGGACATATTCTGCACACTGGGGATATCGTGATCATCTCTGGACAACCTTCCCCCAGGAGTCAGTGGATGGCAGGGAGAGTATTGGAGGCACTACCGAGCGAAGATGGCCTGGTGCGAAGTGTTAAAGTGAAGACAAAGGACTTAGTGTTAATACGCCCAGCGACGAGACTCTGCCTGTTTGAAGGGGTTGGAGAGTGAATCTAATGGTAGGCCGCGATTTCAAGCTAAGTCCGACAGGGGGAGTGTTATCGACACGCACAATTGTGCGTGCTGGCCACATGTTAAGTGAAGAGACTGTTTACAACTCAGAATAGCTTACTATGCGAGATGGAGCTGGTAGCAGCTGTGTGACTGCTTGGGGACAGACTATCGCCTTCTACTGTGAAGGCAACATCTTGATTCTCGTCAGCCAACATCTTCCTGCAGGACATTATATTTGTTGTCGTTGGTCTAACCCTAGACCCGAAAACGTTTTGATCGAATTATACTCATCACGTCAACCATAAGGGTCTTATTGTCCTGCACAAGCCAAAATTGCTCCTATGAACGATTACAATATGATATCCTTAACCTTCTCGCGGTTTATTTAAGAAGGTCCGTGTTAGACTTGTTTAATATGTCTTATAATGGAGGTTGTATCCCTCTTAAGTGGAAGAAAGCAGTAATTGTACCAATACCAAAGGACTTTGGAGATTTTCGTCCAGTATCTTTGACCTCTTGTTTTAGTAAAATGATGGAAAGAATAGTATTAAACAGGTTGTTGTATACAGTGGAAAATAACTTAGCGCCCAATTTTCATGGATTTATGAAATGGAGAAATACTGCAGACTGTTTTGTAAAGTGTTTGAATAACTCCAAGGCTACATGCAGGACTTATTTAGACATAAAAGGGCCTTTCATAGGGCAAATAAGGAAGTCATACTTGAGGAACTAATTAATTTAAGGGTTTCTGGGAAGTTGCTGAAATGGATTATGGATTACTTGAGTAATATATATATATATATATATATATATATATATATATATATATATATATATATATATATATATATATATATATATATATATATATATATATATATATATATATATATATATATATATATATATATATATATATATATATATATATATATATATATATATATATATATATATATATATATATATATATATATATATATATAATGAAGAGGAGAACCAGGGTAAACACAAACATCTTGAAGTAGGGCTTCTTTTAATTGCTAACGTTTTGAAAAAGTTTAAAAATACAGGTGATATACAATAAGAACATAATATCATACGAAATTTACCTTCGATAAACTTCAAAAATTTTAAAAAGAGCAATCCAATTCAAAACTGACAAAAATGACGAGAGACCTACATACAAAGCTAAAGTCAGGAAATAAAAAGTATGAAATAAAATGTACAGGGGGTATTACCTTAATTCAGACCTGGTCCCGATGAGATATTTGCCAGAGTATTAAAGGAATGTAAGGAAGAGCTTAGTATGCCCTTAGCAAAGTTGCTTAACATGTCCTTGAAAACAGGTGTAGTACCAGAATCCTGGAGGATAGCGAATGTAATACCGATTTTCAAGAAGGGGAATAGATCACTATCCTCTAACTACCGCCCAATCAGTCTAACATCAATAGTAGGCAAATTACTGGAAGCAATCATTTCAAACTCTATTCGAAATCACCTGGAGAAGCACCGATTGATCAATGATTCCCAGCATGGCTTCACAAGCGGACGTCCTTGTCTAACTAATCTATTAACATTCTTTTCATCAGTTTTCGAATCGGTGGACGAGGGGCACAATTATGATGTGGTATATCTCGACTTTAGCAAAGCCTTCGAACAGAATCCCCCACGAAAGACTAATTAGAAAGGAAGAAGCTTATGGCATCAAAGGTAACATCCTTAAATGGATTAGGGCGTGGTTACAGGACAGGAAACAGAGAGTGAGCATTAATGGCACTAAGTCCCATTGGAGCAACGTCACAAGTGGAGTTCCCCAAGGCTCAGTACTTGGACCATTATTATTTATTATATACATAAACGACATAGATATCGGCATAGACAGCAACATAAGTAAATTTGCTGAAGACACTAAAATAGGATGTGTTATTAAATCTGACGAGGACTCAGCAAAACTACAGGAAGATCTAAAAAAAAATTTCGAATGGTCTGAAAAATGGCAGATGAAATTCAACGTGGACAAATGTAAAGTACTCAGTATAGGAGATGCAAACAGGGAAACCAGATACCAAATGAACAACGATGCCATAGAGAAATCAGACTGCGAGAGAGACTTTGGAGTAATGATAAGTAGGAACCTTAAGCCAAGTAAACAATGTGTTTTTGCTAGTAACAAGGCTAATAAAGTACTTGGGTTCATACAAAGGAGTGTTAGTTACAAGACTAGCGAGGTCATCCTAAAACTGTATCTTGCTCTTGTGAGACCACACCTGGATTAGGCAGTTCAGTTCTGGTCACCGTATTACAGAATGGATATAGAATCCTTGGAAAGAATTCAGAGGAGAATGACAAGACTAATCCCGGGCATTAGGAACCTTGAGTATAGAGACAGGTTAAAGCATTTTAATTTGCACTCCCTCGAGAGACGTAGAGCGAGGGGCGACCTGATAGAGGTGTATAAGTGGAAGTCAGGGCTAAACAAAGGGGACATTACAAGGTACTCAAACTATCCAACCAGGAGCGAACTCGTAACAATGGTTTTAAATTGGACAAATTTAGATTTAGGCGTGAAATAGGTAAACACTGGTTTGGAAACAGAGTAGTGGATGAATGGAACAAGTTACCAAATATCATCATTAACTCGAATACGCTGAATAGCTTCAAACATAGGTTGGATGCTTATATGAGCAATAGGGGTTGGGTGTAAACGGGACTGCCCAGTATGGGCCAATAGGCCCGCTGCAGTTTCCTCCATTCTTATGTTCTTATGTTCTTATGCTCTATTTAAACGACGAATTGGGCCACCATGGACAAAAATATGATGCTGTCCTATTGGGATATGCTATCACTCGAGGACTAAAGGAGGAAAGAAGTCGTGTGTGGTTAACGGGGGAGATCCAGAAGTATCCCCACCGCAGCCTAGATGAGTGGATCACGGGGCTGAGAGAGGCGGAACACAAACGAGAGTCCTTGAGTGAGGAAGCACTGACCAAGGGAGGAGAAAACGGTCCGCAGGCTGGGGGCCCGAACCCACGAAAGTGCTACGCGTGTGGACAGGAGGGCCACCGCAGTTTCCATTGCAGGAACAGGTGCGGACCAGGAGAGAACGCCCCAAGGGGATATGTGGCCAATGGCCAGTATCGGACTGGAAGTGATAGCCAGAAATGGCGGTCGGGAAACGGCCAGGGCTAGGTAGTCCCCGCCAACCGCTCATGGCCCAACCAATTGATTACGCCGGCGATGTTACGAATCAGGAGAGAGCGGACCCGAGGTCAAGCATAGTCCGCATGCCAAATTTATTCATGACAGAAGGTACCTTGAGGCTGAAAGCAGAGTGTCCCAAGGTCTCGGTGCTGGTAGAGGGTTGTGAAATGTGGGGTCTAGCAGATACTGGGGCAGAAGTGTCGTTAATTGATGAAAACTTCTACAGCAGAGAGCTGGAGCCTGCAGGAGTGGTGTTGCAGCCCACTCGGGTACGGGTAAGAGGGCCGTCGGGGTCCTCCATGCCATGTGTGGGGTGTATTCGGGTCACTATGGTCGTATGTGGGGTGGAAGTTACAAATGTGGGGCTGTTGGTTTGTCCAGGGATTGAGACCCGGGGTAAGGGGCAATCGCTTGTTGGGTTGTTGGGTATGAATGTGCTAGGGGAGGTTGCGGAGATCTGGCTGCACATGTACTACTTGTGCAGGGATGCCAGAAACACCGTCCAGTGGGAGGATTGCTTGAATGAGGTTAGGCAGCTTTGTGCGGCAGGGGCCACCAGTCTGGGGTATTGTACGACGGAGAGAAGGAAAAAAATCCATCCCTCCCCGGAGTAGTCGGTTGCTGTCAGTATGTGTTCCCTCATTAAGCCAGGTAGCTAGCAAGGAAGTAGTGATTGAGCCCCGAACAATGGAGGATGAAGGTTGAATGCCTGAGGGTGTGATAGTGTTGCCGACAGCCGTGAGAGTGGTGAGAGGCATGACCCAGGTGTTGGTGGCAAATCTGTCAGAGCGTCGTAGGACATAGAGGGGAAATTGGCGGATTGGGATGGTGGCTTTTGGGACGGAAATCGAGGCAGCCACCAGTGAGGACAGTCCAACAGGATACCCAGACTGAGATCAAAGTGCACACGGAGAACATGAATGAGGAACAAGAGCGTAAAATTAGGGGTTTAGTAGAAGAGTTAAGCTATATTTTCGAAGGAGAGGGCCAGCCCATAGGAACGGCCATTGGGGTTCAGCATGAGATCCCAGTGACAACAGACACTCACAGAATAAAGTGCTGCATGGTTTCTTAAATTAATAATTTTCATAAAGTCTGATATCTATTGTAAATGAGCAGAATAATATATTATCACAGGAGAATACTGGGAACTAACCAACCTTTTTATTTCATATTGTGTGATAAGTCGAGAACCATATCCACATATATCAAGAGAGTTATTTATTTTAAAGAACGCTTCAACAGTGGCCTCTTTTTGTGGGTCATATATTTTGTAACTATTGTATTTTAAAGGATTTTTTTTTAAGCCCAGCCAATTGGAAGAACTACATTTTGAAATACAATTCCTTCATTAGTACCAAAATCCCTCTCATTTTTTATATATATGAAAACCGTTCTCCTCGAGAAATTTAAAAACTTTTGTGTAGTCTATAATAAATTTTCCTTGACACTCGAGTTTTGGGGAAAACTGAGTTTATAATATACCTTATTAAATATATCTTTGAAGAAAAATTCTATCCCGAAACCATTGGAGCAAAGAAAATCTTTTACCTTCTCATTATGTATGGGGAATAGCCGGTTCCGGACCCGTTATATTGTATTTCTTTTTCATATTTCTGAAAAAGTATTTGAGTCTCATGATTCATCCAATCCTCAAATACTTGTTTCTAATGTAAATAATCGTGCTCTGCGGTTTTTAGCAATCTAATTTCTTTGAAGATAATCTTGAAAATGCTTTCTCTCTCTGACATATTATTATTATTATTATTAGTAGTAGTAGTACCCTTAACCCCTTTTATAGTATTATATAACATAAAAAAAAATATTTAAGTATTTTAAGGTCTCTCACTTTCCCCTTTTCCCATTGTTAGTTTGAGAAATGAGTTTATCCCGACCGTTTATGATCAATATAGAAGGTAACATATTGTAGGAAGTGGAAAATCAACTTTGATTTCAGATTTAAAGGAAAAACTTTCTCCGACATATTTTGAATTTGTTTCTGAACCTCTTGGAATTTGGGGAAATCTTTTAAATTTAATGTATGAAGATCCCAAAAACTGGGCTTCCATTTTTCAATTTACAGTTTTGATTTCATTTATGCCAGCGTATTTTAATGTGCATATGAAAAATATGAAACGTATTATCACAATGGAAAGATGAGCACACAGTGGAATGTGTTTTGTCGACTCGTTAAATCGAGAGGAAAAAATATCAGATACCGAAAAGACTATTTATGAACATGCCTACAAACTCTTAAAACCATATTGCGATTCAAGCTAGAATCTTTATTTGAAATGTCATCCCAAAATTTGTTTACAACGAATAGTGAAAAGACAACGAAAGTGCGAACAAAATGTATTGTTATTATATTTAAATAATTTGCACGAATGTCATGAAAAATGGTTATCTTCAAATTCGACTAAAGTGGAAATACAAAATCACGATAATGTAGATATTGTGAATATGAAACTGGTTAATGTCTTAAAAAAACACCAAAAATATCCTAACATAAATAATATTTTGGCAGATACCAGAAAAATATTTTTTTAAGTTTGTGTGGTTGTGGTGGTTGTTGTTGTGGTGGTGGTGGTGGTTGTTGTTGTTGTTGTCGTTGTTAATGTGGTGGTTGTTGTTGTGGTGGTGGATACATCATATTATTATAATACAGATAGGGATGACATTGAAATTCGGATGAAGGTATAGGAGGAAGGTAAGGTACAGGTTGTACCTCTCTAGTCCGGCATTCTGTGGTCCGGAAACTCCCGTGGTCCGGAACGATTTTAGTTTGTCCAATAGGTAGACAGGCCCCAATGTGGGTCAGTTACCTATGCCCGGGTGGGCTAATCCCCTTAAAAAAAAAAAAAAAGCCAAGAGAAATTAAGGTTTGTTTACATCCGGCAGTTCGGCTGCTCTCTCTCTCTCTGCTTGTCTATACAGAGTACAACATTTAACCCTTCAATATATATGAGCAGTAAATAAGTGTTGCTTTCATATTCTTATGTAGAGTAATGACGATATATTTTCACATGTGCGCACTTACTGTACATACGAGCAGTCTCACTTTTTTTTTTACCATTAATGGTTAGCTACTTATATTGTTCCATTTATTAACATTAAATAACATTACAGGTACTTCAAGCAACCATATTCATTTTTTACATTAATTTTACTACAGCTAAACTCAGGGTCTTATTTTCTTCAGTTTTATATGTAGAACCAATCAGTCATTGGTTTCGTAAGCTTTAACATAAACAATGCCGGCAGCCGTCTCGTCTCTAATATTCCACGTATTATTAATAAATTGTATTGTTAATTTTGCACACACGTACATTGATTCAATAAAAACAAATTCAGAAACATTAATTAAAATATATATGAACAGTAAATAAGTGTTGCTTTCATATTCTTATGTAAAGTAATGACGATATGTTTTCACGTGTGCGCATTGGCACTTACATATGCGATCTCTCTTTTTCTTTACCATTATCGTTAGCTACTTCTATTGTTCCATTTATTAACATTAAATAACATTACTTAAAACAACCATATTAATTTTACTACAGCTACAACCAAGGTCTTATTTTCTTCAGTTTTATATGTAGAACCAGTCACTGGTTTTGTAATCAACGAAAACAATGCTGTGTCATTTCCTCGTGTGTTTTCATATTCTACGTATTATTAATGAATTGTATTGCTCATTTTGCACACATAAACATTAATTCAATAAAAATGACATTCAATAATAAACAATAATGAATCTTTTGTACATAAGAGAAATGACGCTGTTTACACGATTATGCACGTCGTCTGCACGTTGGCGGGCCGTTCAAACCTCGTCGAAATTCAAGTTTCCGCCGTCAAAGTTTTTATTTATTTATTTTTTTGTGTGTTCCAATAAAATACGTTAAGAATTAAAAACTCGCGAAATTTGAGAAGCTACTATACGACATTTAACCCTTCAATATGTCTTCAAAGAGACCATGACGCAGAGAAAGTGGTGCTAGTGCTTCCAGGCATAAACACAAGTCACTATCTATCCAGGAAAAGGGTGAATTTCCATGGTCCGGCAATTTCCATGGTCCGGCACCGGTCAGGTCCCGAGGTTGCCGGACTAGAGAGGTACAACCTTAGTGGGGGATGAGGAGGAGGATACTAATTGGGCGGTAGTGACAAATGGTTGTGGCTGCGATGGTTGTGGTTGGTTGTGATTTTGTAAAGTGTACCAGCGACAATATGATAATTAACTATTATTGTCATCTAGTGTTTTTCTTTGAATATTTAATAAATTATGGAATCCATCATCAAAAGTATCTTGGAGTTTACTATTCTCATCAGTGCTCTCCTGACACTATTTCTCGTCTGATTCATCATTATAATTTGTAATATAGTCTTGTATATTATTTTTAATCTGGGTATCTTCTATTCCTCAGTTAGATCCATGGTTGGACGTAAAGGAAATCGCGGTCGATTTTTAATTAAATCGGCCAACTGTTTTATAACAAGACTCAAATTGTCCAAATTTACAATGTTTAAATCTTCCACATCAATTTGGGGCAATTTTATGGGAGGTTCTATAATATTAGTAGCCTATATAACTCTTCTAAATTTAAAGGATTTATTGTTTGTTTCTCTCCTATCTCTTGAAAATGAAAAACTTGATCCATTTTGATAAATGTATTATTTTTTTAAAAACATTTTGAGAATCAAGTTTTTAATTTTCAAGAGACAGGAGAGGAACAAACAATAAATCCAGTAAATTTAGAAGAGTTTTATACTAATATTATAGAACCTCCCATAAAATTACCCCAAATTGATGTGGAAGATTGAGGAGGAGGAGAAGGTAGAAGGCGAGGAGGAGAATAAGAAGGTAGAAGATGAGGAGAAGGTAAAGAAGAAGGAAAACGAGGAGGAGAAGAAGGAAGACGAGGAGAAGAAGGAGGTAGAGGAGAAGATCTCCAGGAAATGAAATAGTCTACGAGACAATAGTAATTTGAAAGAGAAAACGAAGGACCTAGACGTTCAAAAGTAATGGGAAAACACATGTCTCAAATGGGAGACTATACCAAGAGGTACAGTTAGCTATATGTTTTATGGGCTGTTGAGCGTAATATACATTAACTAACCTACATGATCGTGGTCATTATAATATAAAGATAAGCTCACTCTTCCTCTACCAAGTGAAACGTTCAAATGTTGTCGCTTCAAAGATTGGTGAAATTTATTGTCTAATCAAGTTATTAGTCAAATATCGTCCATCTTAAACAATTTTGTTAATAAATAATAATAATAAAATAATGAAAATATCATTGCCCCGGGTTTAAATAGCGTTCCCCGGTCACAGTCATGGGCTAGTGGGCCGATGGTTCGAATCCTGGCGGGTTGAGGTGTTGATTGTATGTAGAAGTCCGCGTGCTATTGGGCTAATGAAATACATATTATATATGTATGTACAACCCCTTCATAAAAAATATTTTGGATTTTTAAGCTAAACAGCCATAAATTGCCGATTAATACTTAATTGTACAAACTTTATTAAAGTTGTCGTCGATATTGCGTGTTTGTACTAAGAGTCATTTTGTCTGCCGACTAACCCTTAGTGGGTAGTTTCCACTATATAGCGTAACATATATATATATATGTATATATATATATATATATATATATATATATATATATATATATATATATATATATATATATATATATATATATATATATATATATATATATATATATATATATATATATATATATATATATATATATATATATATATATATATATATATATATATATATATATATATATATATATATATATATATATATATCATGTAAATCCACAATGAAAACGTGGATAAGATAAATCTTGATAATCACACGGAGAAAATGTTTTAGCTTTCGTCTTTATTCAAGACATCTTCAGAGGCAACTCTGAAGATGTCTTGAATAAAGACGAAAGCTAAGGTGCTCCGTTGTTCCCATTTTCCCGTGTGATTTTATCAAGATATATATATATATATATATATGCAAGTAAATCACTGTAGGTGCGCGTGATCTAGGTATATGCTGATAACCACAAGGAAAGAAGAAAACACGAAGTTCCCAAGCGCTTTCGTGTAATTCACATCTTCATGGGTGAGTACAGACTAAGGAGAAGTACAAAATAAGGTGAATATATACAGAGGAGGGTGAGAACAGGTCCACAATGGTCAGGTATTAGGTAACGACCCTACTAATCTTTAAATAGCACCGCAACGGTCGGCAGTCAGGTCAGAGGGTAAGGTGACCCAACCTTCTCACCTGGTTACAAATCTTCTTAATTACAAAATTGTCCAGTTTGTACATGCCATTACTCAAATTCATGTTGAATGCTTCGGTATGTTTAATGAGACTAGATTCTATGATGTTCCTACTGTCAATTGAATTACAAGGTAATATTGAGGAGGCATTATCCCAGTCAATGCAATGTTTGTTATCCCTCAAATGAACAAACAGATCATTTGATTCCTGGCCTGTCCTAACACTATATTTATGTTGTTTAAGTCTAGTTACAAGATCTTTACCTGTCTGGCCTAAGTAAAACATATTACATTCCTTGCAAGGAACTTTATAAATGCAACCAATTGTGTTGTTGGGGGAGTTTTTGATTAACATTTGTTTAACAGTGAAGATGTGAATTACACGAAAGCGCTTGGGAACTTCGTGTTTTCTTCTTTCCTTGTGGTTATCAGCATATACCTAGATCACGCGCACCTACAGTGATTTACTTGCATAAATGGATTCCACTTCTTCTACTTCTCTACAAGCTGTCCTGGACTGTCTCCTTTCGTTACTGAATACTCCTCTTCGATGATCAGGACCCACAGATTGAAAATACGTTTGCAATTTCTCCAGACATGCCTTAGTGAAAAAGTTATGCCTAGATCAATCCTCCCACAACGTGTCCTGAAGATGTCTGACCGCCCCTTTGATGAGTTCCATGAAATCATCCTTAAGAAACATTTTGAAATAAAGAATATTGAAGTGGATGAAGCTTTCCGTATTGTAAGACAAAAAAAAGCGTTTTTTTAATATGACCATACCGAGTTATTGGAAAAAGTTCATGTTGGATTACTGTTTTGATAACCTGAGACGTGAGCGTTCTGATCCTCAAGCTAAGATAGACCACAAATTGGCACTCCTTATTAGAAATAGTGATTGGACTAAGGATGCCAATCACAACTGTGCAGTGAATCTCTCCTCTAAACAACTAGACAATGATACCTTGTGTGCCCTCGGTTATGGTTTAAGTTTTGATGGCTCTAGCAAGGGAGTCGAGAGTGTTGACATAGCCAGAGCATTTTGCAATTTGGAGAAAATTCAGTAATTTCACAAGTGAAGAAGTGAACATGTGTAAAGGTGTTGTGTATGCATCTATGTCCAA
The DNA here is from genome assembly GCF_018991925.1 of Homarus americanus. NCBI lineage: Eukaryota > Metazoa > Arthropoda > Malacostraca > Decapoda > Nephropidae > Homarus > Homarus americanus. The sequence goes on from NW_024736148.1 coordinate 7,736,784, forward strand.
GCCTTGTATTCAACATAAGAACATAAGAAAATAAGGAGTCTGCAATAGGCCGGTTGGCCTGTGCATGGCAGCTCCTGTCGAGAGTTACTACCACTCTCTATCATCCATGAATCTATCTAGCCTCCTTTTGAAACTTTCCAGAGTTCCCGCACTTACTACAAAGTTGCTAAGCTTGTTCCACTCGTCCACCACCCTATTTGTGAACCAATTTCTTCCTATCTCCCTCCTAAACCTAAACTTATCCAACTTGAATCCGTTGCTCCGAGTCCTATCCTGCTCGGATATTATAAGAACTTTATCTATATCCCCTTTATTGATTCCTTTCACCCACTTAAATACTTCTATCATATCTCCCCGCACTCTTCGTCTTTCTAGGGAATGCAAGTTAAGTTTCTTTAGCCAATCCTGATATGGAATGTTTCTAAGTCCCGGAATCATTTTTGTCATTCTTCGCTGCACCGACTCTAGTGAATTTATGTCCATTCTATAATAGGGGCATCAGAACTGAACCGCATAATCGAGGTGTGGCCTGACTAGCGCAAGATATAGTTGCAATAAGATCTCTGCACTCTTGTTACTTACACTTCTAGATATAAAACCCAATACTCTGTTCGCCTTATTACGAACATTAACGCACTGTTTTCTAGGCCGTAGGTCCGGGCTTACAAGTACCCTAGGTCTCTTTCACAAGTCGACTTCTCTAGCTTGATGTTGTTAAGGCTGTATACATTATAAGTATGTGTTCTTCCAATAATAAGTACGCTGCACTTGCTGGTGTTGAATTTCATTTGCCATTTTTCAGACCACCCCTGCAGTTTATTTAGATCTTCCTGTAATGCAGTTGCATCCTGCCCTGAATTAATTTGCCGCCCTATTTTGGTGTCATCCGCAAACTTGCTTATGTCACTGCTGATCCCAGTATCTAGATCGTTTATGTAGATTATGAACGAGAGTGGGCCTAGTACTGACCCCTGGGGAACCCCACTGGTTACACGGCCCCACTCAGATTTAACACCATCTACGCTGACCCTCTGCGTTCTATCGGTGAGCCATGATTTTAACCAATTTAAAACTTTCCCCTCGATACCATGAGCCTTAATTTTTCTCAGAAGCCTCTGATGCGGTACTCTGTCAAATGCTTTGCTAAAGTCTAAGTAAATAACATCGTAATTTTCGTCATTATCTACTACCTCGAAGACTTTCCTAAAAAACGTTAGCAGATTTGTTAGACAAGATTTTCCCTTTGTAAACCCATGTTGAGAGTCGTAGATTAATTTGCTTTTCTCTAGATGTGATCGGATGCTATCTGCTATAATTGATTCAAGAAATTTCCCCACTACTGACGTCAAACTGATCGGCCGGTAATTTGACGCTGATGCTCTGTCTCCCTTTTTGAATATGGGTACTACATTTGCCTGTTTCCACAAGTCTGGCACAACTCCAGTGTCTAATGATTTTGTAAATAAGTTTACGAGGGGTCCGCTAATCTGTTCCCTACACTCTTTCAAGACACGAGGGAAAATTTCATCCGGCCCTGGGGATTTTGTTTTCTTCAGTTTATTTATCTTCTTAAGAACATCCTCTTTTCTGATATTGATATTCTTTAATTTCTCTTCTTCCTTTCCCTTAAATATCAGTTCCACCTCTGGAATTTCATCTCAAAATTCTTCTGTGAAAACTGATAAGAAGTAGCTGTTCAATGCTTTGCTTATTTCTCCACTTCCATTTATCACTTCTCCTCTCCCTGACATTAAAGGCCCAACTTTGTCCTTGACCTTTGTCCTATATACCTGGAAAAATCCCTTGGGATTCGCCTTGGATTCTCTTGCTATTTTGATTTCATAGTCTCTGTTTGCTTTCCTTACATTTTTCTTAACATTCCTAGATAGTTTATTATACCTATTTCTGAGCTGCTCCTCCCATCCCTTTAATTTCTTATATATTCCTTTCTTTATTCCTATGTCATGTTTAAGTTTTCTGGTCATCCACCTTGGCTCATTCTTATTTGACCTAATTTTTCTGTATAGTATATTTTGTTCTTGTGCTTTATGTAGTATACTAGTTGTTACGAGTTGGGGATTTAGAATATAGTTAAAAGTCTACCCAGATCCCAACAGGCAACAACAATAAAAAAACAAAGACAATCGGACAATAAAAGGGTAGACAAAGGATGCGAGTTTTTGTTGTGTATAATAAAGTACCATAAATTCCTTAACAAAATATTCAGCTTTCTATAATTTACCCTTAACCATACTTAACCTAAACATTAACAGTATATACATATTAATACAACATACAACATTCTAAAGCATGTGGACGTGGGGAGGCAATATAAGATTACAAATACTTAAGTGCGGAGCTGAGATGGCTGACGAGTAAGGCTGAGTATTGTAGAAGACGGTAGGTAGTCACTGTGCCGTAGGTTTTCAGGATAGGTGATCCTGTGGTCACTTCCCAGAGTGTACTGCTCTCTCCTCGAACTGGAGCTGACGAAGAAGACTTGTAGGAGGTGACGCAACAACCAAGATATGGAGAAGGGAAACCCTGGAGTGGTAACTAAGACGAGTCATACTCGTGTTTCGTCCCTAGATGGTGTTGCTCGTGGTGCTGGGTAGGTAGATCAGGACAATAGATGGCGTGGTTCGTAGTGCTGGGTAAGTAGATCATGAGAATTGGTGGGGGGGTTCGTAACATAGTGAATATATTCTAGTCATGATCAATTGTTGTGTCATCGATGACCTCACCCCTTCCTACTGGGGACTGACGTAACTGTTCCCAGGTGACCTCACCTAGGTACCTTCTTAACCCCTGATAATCCGCCAACCGAAAGTTTGGGACTCTGACCATATTGTCATTGTTTTTCGTTTCCCAATTTAGGGTGAACCTGATTTCTCTGTGATCACTGTTACTTAGTTCTTCCCCTACTGTGATATCTCTGATAATATTTTCTTTATTTGTTAATACTAGGTCTAATATATTGTCACCTCTAGTAGGTTCTGTAATTAGTTGTTTCAAAAAATTGTCCTGTACTGCGTCTAGGAAGTCTTCAGATTCATAGTCACCTACAATGTTGTCCAAGTCAATATTTCTGAAGTTGAAATCCCCCATAATGCATAGGTTGTTATATTTTGCTGCCCTACTCATTTCCTGCCATATGGGCTGAGCTGCTTCTTTCCCAAGACTTGGGGGCCTGTAAATCACTCCCATAATTAGTTTTTCACTTCCTTCCGTGATTTCTACCCACACAGACTCGGTTCCAATTTCACCCTTTATTTTTTTTTTTTTTTATCCTCTTCGCCACTGATCGGCTTGTTAGCCGCTTGGGCGATCGGTCACGTCTCTTTTCCTTTATATTCTTCACCAAAAGGTCGGCTCGCTAGCCGCCCGGGCGATCGGTCACGTCTCTGTCACGCACTGTTGGCAAATACTGGGCATGCACCGGCTCCTGAATGTACCTGAACCCGCTCCAGTGTTGGTCAAGTCTTCTCTTGAAAGAGCTCACACTCGGTGCCGTCACAACACTCTCTGGTAGATTGTTCCAAGAGTTTACAACCCTCACTCCGAAAAAGTTTGCCCTCACGGTTTTCTGGACTTGCGGCTTCTTCAATCTTGAGCTGTGACCCCTTGTGGGGCGAGCGTCCGCCAGCTCCAAGTAAGGACACTCAACTGAGTAGTGCCCCCTGAGATGCTTATAAACCTCAACTAGGTCCCCCCTTGCCCGTCTGTAGTATAAGCTAGGCAAGTTCAGGCGCTCCAATCTCTCAGGGTAGCTGAGGTGCCGAAGTGCAGGCACCAGTTTGGTGGCCCTCCTTTGAACATTTTCAACCAACTGACAGTCCCTAGCATATCTCGGGGACCAGATGGGGTGACAGTACTCCAGATGGGGAAGCACTTCACTCCTGAAGATCGTCACGAGGGACGGACCGTCTAGATATCTGAACGACCTTCTTATAAGACCCAATAATTTATTTGCCTGATTTACCTTCTTCTCACAATGGCCCGAGAACTTCAGCTCATTGTCAACATACACACCTAGGTCCTTCTCACACACAGTCTCAACTAGTACATTTTCTTCATCCCGTTGGGACATATGGTACGCCTCCTTACCGTTGGTACGCCCCAGGTGCATCCTCTTACACTTCGTGACATTGAATCTCAGCAGCCATTCCTTCGACCATTCCTGGAGCCCACAGAGGTCCTTCTGCAGCTCTTCACAGTCCGCTTGGTTCTTAATTTCCCGAAATAACTTGGCGTCATCGGCAAACATTTGTATGGAGGAGTGTACAACGTCAGGCATATCATTTATGAAACAAACAAACAACAGCGGGCCCAATACACTACCCTGCGGTACCCCACTTGTTACAGGTACAGATGACGATTTCGTGCCATTAATCACCACACATTGCTTGCGGTCATGTAGAAAGTCTTCTATCCACGCTAGGACATTTCCCCGAATTCCGTACCCTTCCAGTTTGATTTTCAGCCTTTCGTGGGGTACACTGTCGAAAGCCTTGGCAAAATCTAGGTAAATATTGTCGATATTACCACCCCGTTCTAGAATATGGGTCCAAATATCCAATACCTTGAGCAATTGTGTCAAGCACGAGCGCCCCGGCATAAAACCGTGTTGGCAATCTTTTACAAGGTTGTTTCGTAGTAGATGTTCCATCGCTGCATCTCTGATAATACTCTCAAGTACTTTACATATTATGCTGGTCAGGCTCACCGGTCTATAGTTGTTCGTGGAGTGACTATCGCCCTTCTTGAAGATAGTTATTAATACAACATTTTAATGTATCCTTGACGAAGAGTGCGACCCCTCCCCCCTTCCTACCTTCCCTGTCCTTGTGAAAAAGGTTGTACCCTTCTATGTGGGACTCTGATAAAAAAATTTTGCTCGCCAGATTCATCCAAGTTTCGGTGATTGCTATGACGTCTACAGTACATTCTTGGTACATACAAACTGTCCAAACTGTCCAGAAAGATTCACCAAAGCAATCCAAGCCCTTAAGAAAAATAAGGATCTACATGTCACTAAAGTAGATAAAGACAACACAGTAGTGATTTTAAACAAAGATGATTATATTTCTAACCTAACTTAACCTAACCAGACCCATACCTTCACTTGCTGGTTATCATTACTGTCATGTTTGGAGCTGATAAGAAGCACCACTGATGAATTCTCCCTTAATGGAATACTCACCACTGTCGTCATGATAAGCACCTAAGGTTAATAATAACTACCTCTTAGTTACCGAGGTTCAACCTTCGTAAATATGATACTGCACTACGCTTATTGCCCCACGTGAGGCAGCTACAATCTACACCTACTTGGAGACAGGTATATGACAATGCATCTGAATATAATCTAACAAAGAGTAAATTGTTTGGATTCTTTAGACAACATATGAGTGATCGCATCCATCATAAGGTAAGGAACAACAGCCCCAGGTCACGTGATAATGGCAGGTAGTAAATATAAACTTCAGTCGGGCACTTGAGGTACAAATTATAGACTCAGATGTCGTGGCTAGAAGCTGTTTGTTACTGTGAGGTAGACAGCCTCTCCTTGTACACAGAATGGAATGTTTTCATGTATCAGTATTTGTATTATAAATGAAACTATTTCTTTTATACTGTATGTTACTGTCTGGAGGAATGACGGGTGAAGAATGACGTGACGAGCGATGGTGACAAGTGGAGGTTGACGGGTGAGGTTGACAGGTGAAGGCTGGCGGGTGAAGACTGACGGGTGAAGACAAACAGGGGATGATTGACGGGTGATGGCTGGCGGTTGAAGGTTAATAGGTGAAGGTTGACGGGTGAAGGTTTACTGGTGAATGCTTGCAGTCGATGGTTGACGAGTGAAGGCTGACGGGTGATGGACGCCAGGTGATGGCTGACAGGTGCTGGATGCCGGGTGAAAGCAGACGGGTGAAAGTTGGCTGATTGACAATGTTGTGATATGCAAATTGTAAATGGTAGACCACCATATATTAAGAATGACGTTATAGCTGAAAAAAATACGTGGGGAGAGAATTATTTAGTGGAAAATGAAGACACGAGAGAGAATAATATCAAGAGATCCAAATGAAAGTAGAATGATGATCACTTCCACAGATGATTGCTCAGGTTTGTGAGACCATCAATACATCAACATCATGGTCGTGCACATCTAGTTCAGTATTACCTAAGTTGATTATCAGTCACCATTATGCTCTCCAAACCGGAACTAATCTCACCACAAAGAACCCACAGCAAGCCTCATCATCTGTGAATCTGTGAGTAATGGTTAAATTTACCAGAAAAAGAAAGTTGTTGTTCTGTAACTCGACAAACGTAATTTCACCATGAAATAACGTTATAACTTTCCTAACTACCAGATATACTGTACTGTCAAATACTGTACTATATCAATAATACTATATAAGTCTACCTGTACATGATTTAGATACATATAATTTACATCTAAAATCGAGGTAAAAATCAGTGGAAAGTTAAATTAAATCGAGACAAATTATCGTTAGGGAATTGAACATGATTATTTTCTTACCCAAACAAACACTGCTGCAGGACCTGTACTAATGAGAGGCTCGGCCAGCACTAGGCTGACCGCGGCAAACACTCTACGACCCATCCCTGATTCAGAGGTCCAAGAAAATCCACAAATAATCCTCATGATAAATTAAATAAAATGTCTCACTGAAAAGGTAACCCACGTGTGTCAGGAGTTGACTCTTAGCGTGCGTGATGAAAATGCCTCGTGAACAATGTAGAAGAATCTTATCACTACACATTACAATGCTCCAATAACATTACTTGTTTATAAGTAATAAAGGAGAGATATTACTATTCTACCCGCTAATAAAAAAATTAGAGAATATCTTTCATATGCTTTAAGGATATGCTATGAGATACAACATTCAACAATAACAAGGCATCACGACACGGAGGTAGCAGTTTTTTTCTTCATAAAGTTCACTGTTGTAGTTTACATCTTTTTTGTATTAGTCATTGTTACACGCCTAACACCAAGCGCCTTGAAGTGAATCGCTCGTAAGTCCGTAATATATAATACTATGAGAAAGTTCACTCTTAGATTATCAGAGGCAACAGTGAAGGTGTTTGTTCTTCAGAGGTGAAGTCATGTGTTAATATTGTAAGTTTTTTAACAGAACAACTTTTTTTTTAACTATTCTAGTGTTTATGCAACTTTTCTTCTGAATATTTCACTGTGAACATTATACTGAGCTTCACACAGCCAATCATCCTTTCAGGACACAATGGGCGACAGGAAACAAAATTCTGGGGTAAAAATTCTCATCCAGACGAATATTGGGAGATCTTCCACTTCAGGTACCAATATGTTAACTAAAGACAAAGATCGTATGTGAGAAATACTGTATTAATACAGTTGTCTCCTTCAAGTGGCTTAAATAATATGGTAATTAAGTAACATACAGGGTGTCCATAAATGATTACCTGATTAAAACATGAGAGCATACTGTTGTTAGGGCAATCATTTATGGACACCCTGTATATCAAACTGTTCAAGTCATAAGCTATACAAACTCTACGTCAAGGTCCAGCCACCCAACACTGCCATCAACTAGAATACAACGAGTAAAAGCGTCATGAATCTCATATGCATGTGTGACTGTATCTGTCTGTTTCCATTTATCACTAACAGTTGGCAATTTACAATTTCATTATTCCATTACTTCCTTCAAAAAAGTGAAAAACTGCTGCACAGGAATTTATGCAGTGCACATGTTGCTAGTATAATATGGACATGTGAAGTTAGAAACAATATATTTGGGGCACTCAAAATCCGTTTATCAAGAATCCAAAAGTTAACCTAACTAATGTCTGGTCCCACTTAGTCTTTAATTTCCGGAACACGTGAAGACAAAGCTTCATAAACGACGGACTACGATTTTCACTAAACACATTATCACTGAGAATACGCTCTTCAACCTCGATGTATACTGGAGCATCCTGGGATAAGAGAACTTGCCTGTAGGATATACCCAGATCTCTAACTTTACCGCTGGAGCCAAAACCGTCATCATCAAATTTACGATGAACATCAGGTGATCCCAGGCGGACATTGCTATCAGCTGTTTATCATTACCAATAAGATGCATTATCCCCCAAGAACTTGTGCGCCGAATCAAAATGGAAACTGCCTCTTGGAAGAAGAATTTGTCTCTCATCTAAGCATTTGGGATTAAAGTTTGAAGTCGCCTTCATCCTCTAGTTTCTACAGTCCGGAAACTGAAACGCTAAAAGAGCGTTTACGTAAACAAAAGTGCAGTAGCTGTCATCCACTCTCCTATTACCATACCGGCGAGCTCAAGACCTTTCTACACGACGGGGCATAAGAGGGTGGGGGATGTATTGATGGGGGGAGAGCGAGGGGTGACGGACCCGGGTAAGGTAGGAGGGCGCAAGTCAAGGGCCACATACGGTATATAGTGAGAATGAAGTGTTGAGGTTAGTGGATGTAGCTTGACCAACCAAACAACCAAACAACGAGGAAGACAGGTGTCCGGGGAGGTGTTATAAGGACTTAACTTTCCCTTAGTTATCTATGCCTTTACTTGAAATTCTGGGGAGGAAGGTGAGTGAGCTTTTGGCAGGTAGTGCGTCATTAGGGTTGATAAGGCGTCTGGCTTCCGTGAGGGAAAACCCCTGATATGATATTGAACTAGGCTGTTACCTCTCACCACTACCGTTCTTGAGAAAAAAAAATATTAATTAATAAAAAAATTAGAATGAATTGTTGGACAGAACGTGACTTGTCCACCCTGTAATATGTTTATTAGAGTTGTGAAAATCAATGTGAGGTGATGAGGTGACTGGCAATAGTGTTTGGCCACTGTTCCACACCCAGCCCAGGAACATTATGATGGGCGAGTCGCGGCTGGCTACAATAGTTCTCCTCATATTAACGTTCTTATGAATATCTAATTATCTTTGTTTAAAACCTAAAGCACTGCCTGAAAAAAGTCATAAGGAAATGGATGACACATTATAGTAATCATGAAATAAGGGACCTCATCTATTACTCCTTCCAGCTTGTAAACCGAAGATAACAAAGTGAAAAAATTACATCCATCCTTCCCTTCCTTCTTTATGAATTACCCTGATTTCTTCCATCTCCTGACACTCTGATGAGCAACTAGCATCGCATACTACCCTCCCACACCCCCTCCCCCAAGTGAACCATTCCCCCTCTACATCCCACGTGACTTACCCTGCAGAAAGGACCCGGCCAAGCAACAAGGGCTAGGTGTTGGTGTGCATGAGTACTTTTGACCGCGACTGTACTTGGCATAAGTTAATGACATTTGCCATTCATGATTTTTACTCTCTCTCTCTCTCTCTCTCTCTGCATGCATAACACACAGGCACGCATGCGTACACAGAGGATTGCCCGCCTGATGCACTTGTTCCTCCTACACGTACACACAGACACATGCACCCATTCACATCCAAACTTGAAGTTGTTCTTAATTAACCATTTGTAGTTTTCTCTGATGTTTCACCTAAATGATTAAATGAACGTCAAAATTCAACTACAGTAATTTGTCTCTTTTGTTGTTCAGATACCAAATGCATTACATCAAACAATACCATAAACAGACTGCTAAAAGAAACTAGGTGCAGTGAGGTAAACAACTGGTACAATCTACACAAGAAGTTCCTTGGAATTTGCCAGTGGAGTGTTCCTGATCCTGAAGACAAACAAGATATTTTCAGTCAATATATTATCTCAGAATGGCACCGGATTGAAGACCTTATCCTATATGTACACACCAGAGTAATACAAAACCTACTCGACGAAGCACTCGTGAGGAAGTTTCTCTCAATATCAAGAAGAAACAGAACACAGCGCCGTAATTGTTTTCCTCTTCACCTACACCAGGAGTTCCTAGCCTAGTTCACCTTCCCGGGCATCGATAGATAGGTTACGAGCTTGTATCAGCCAGGACGCTGAAATTTGGACACAATAGTAAAAAATGCTGAGGTAAAGACCATTTAGTTTTCTTAGTTCTTGATTTCAATTTTACACTGCTTCCCTTCCCCACTTCATCACCAGGTGCCGCGCGACGCCACTTTTAACACTTATTTGACTCACGCCAGGAGATTTTATTCAGCACAGATAGGACCCTATACACATGGAGAGAGAAGGACAGTCGACATCTCATCAAGGCTGTAACATAACTTCTGGGCTGCTGCTTCTGTTCGGATAGCACCTCTACGAGTCTGGCGTAAAAGCATCTTGCACTTGGTTCCATCCCACCAAAGGTTGTGAACACTAGAGGAGTGAAGCTGCCTTGATCAATGTTCTGAATTCTCTCCCCGTATGCCCTATCTTGTCGGTCTCGTTCCACTTGTGTGCAGCATCGAGAGCTAAGTTACAGTGACATGCGGCCATGGGATCAAAAATCCTGATGTCGAAGAAGGCTCACTGTCCCAGCGTCCAGAATCCTCGAGCACTGACGTCAAAACGGGCTTCATTTGATGTGTTTGAAGCAATATGTTGGAAATTCTCACCGTCCAACGGAAAGAGGGTCGGTTCTACTCTGACATCATGGCAAATTTCCTTCAACATATTTGCTGTGAGATCCCTTACTTCGTCATGCCTCATGCATATGAAGCCCCTTTCTTGCACACCATGGCATGATCGACGTCATAGTTTCTACTGGCCTACCATACCTTAGAGCATTGGCTTCTGTAAATTCTTGTTTATTGAGACTGAAACCATTTGCCCTTATCGGTAACGTAGTTAACCAGTTCGAGGCGCCGACCTCCTGTGCTATAGCTACATTTTTCTTTTTTTTCAAATTCTCTGGTACTTGCAACAACAGTTGCTGCTACTTATCACTTTGGCTGTGCTGTCGTTCTGTTGTCATGGACCTTCGAATCTTGTTTACTTCACTGGTATCCACCTCCCCTGTTGCGTTCTGAGCTATTATGTGGTCCGTGAGGGCTGTCGTGAGCTTAACTGAGTTTTGATGTTCGGTGGCAGCAATCTCCTCTAGATTGGTCAATCCCATTCCTCCCAGTCTCGGTGGTAGTGCAAGGAGTGATCTTTCTGCTGGGGTTAAGTGAGGGTGTTTCACTAATTTGGGAATGAAATTGACGCCGATAGCTTCTTCCAGAGTGTGGAGGAGGGGGCCGCCATCAGGGATAGTGGGCAACAGATAATTCCAGCGATGCTTGACTCTATGGGTGAATGCCGCGAAAGCCGCATGTGGCTCTGTGTTACCAATCTCAGACAGAGCTTGGATTTCCCTAACCCACTCATTCACCTTTCCCGTCACGTACTCGGTCTTGAAGTCCATCGTGCCGATTACTGCGCCTAGGTGTCTTTGGGCATCCTTTGTTATTTT
>NW_024736148.1:7748283-7767136 GCF_018991925.1 Homarus americanus
TAATGTCTACACTCCCGACATCTCTTCTGACTGACAGTCCGGCACTCCCATACCTACATATGTTCATGTGTAAATACTTGTAAAAAGAAGTATCTTGTTACATATATCCTTCAGCGTGTTCAATACCCGTAGTGGAAGTGTTCCACCTGACAAGAACCAGAAGGCGTTAACATCTAAACCCTCGACAGTGACATAAGGACATATTTAAATCTGTTAGAACAATAGTAACAGAAAATAGTCAAATCTGAATTGAATGATGAACTAAAATAGTGATAAAACAAAACATTAATGTATTATTGTTTACCTGAGGGACGGGAGTTATGGGGACGAGAACTATATGAAAGACGAGATAGAAATAGTTAATTATGAATATGTACCGAGTTATTTAAATATTTTCAGTGAGATGGAAACAGTAACAAAGCACCAACGAATTTACCGATGATAACTAATTCCGTCGAGCCCTGATGGAAGGTGTCAACGGGGGATGATGCTTATTTTAACACTTTTTATTATTTATTGTTTTGAAAGAAAATTCGGATTTTTGGGGGTTCATACTATCGCCATTAGCATGTATAAAACGATACAACATATGTATATTTAGTAGATATTATGTAGGTCATAGAAAAAAGCCACAAGTTCTTATCCTTCTATAACACATACTGTACCTCCTGTCTCTCGTTAATCAATGGATGTAACTTCATATCTTACACAAACACGTCAGAAGTCTGCATGAATAAATAAAACACCTGCCTGAATCTCTTATCATCAGTGTACAAACATTGAAGAATCATAAATTATTCTGTCAGGTTTTGTGTCATGGCGCCTTTGATATTCTTTTTTTTTTCACTCGTTTCATTATTTACAATTGTTTGTGTATTTTATGGGGGGTCAGATGACGTCACCCTTGGTTTGTGTGTTAGTCTGGTCTTGTTCTCACTCTTAATACACTCAATAAATCACTTACACAACAGATTTCCTTTGTTACCATATTTTGTTGTATTTCATTGTTCTGCCGCTTCACACTGGCTGGCTGCAGCTCTTGGCTTGTAGTGGCCAATATGTCTGACACTTGTAAATTGTCCAGGAAACCTCTGAGTGACGGTTTTTTATGTTTATATTTTTTCTTCAGTTACCTTCTTCTACGTTGACTATTTCTTGACGTAAAGGAAGTAAACAAAAGCCACAAATATCATAAAAAATAACTTATTTCTCTTTACACAGTCAAGAACTTTTTGTATTTCTTTATTTCCAATTATTCTACTCATCATAAGTGTCAAACATGTGTCCTGCTCAAGGTGTGTCAGTGAAGAAGCAACAATTAGTGTACCTTTGAACACGAATCTCACAGTGCAGCTGCTCTCATGGTTTTTTTATCTTCAAATTTTTCCTAGTTTTTCTCCAAGTATTCAATACTGTAGACCGAGAGATAACCGCTCTTTGAAACCTATAACATATTTCGCTTTGATGATAATACAAATAGTAATGACTGTATTGGCGGCTGTAACATACATTAAGAAACTCCAATATAATTAACCAAAACAGAAAATGTGTCTCAGGATGGTGGTGTTTTTCCTCACCTGGGACATAAGTATTCATTGGTTGTGTTGGCAGCGATGGGTTCTGTCAGGGACTTGTTGATGGTCTGATGTATTACTGGTCTTCAACAACTAAGGTCTTTTAAGTGCATACCGGTACTCTTTATTTTAGGTCATACACTAGACACCAACAGTTACAGTTAAGACTGATTCATTTCTGTTTCTGAAACTACCGTTTAGAGTACAGTAGCTGAAGGTAGTAGATGAGGTGTTTCAGCATTTACTGTTGTTGAGGAATAGTAATAAATCACAGTATTTACCAATTACACATTTCAGGACGCAATCATTTTGCCAAATTCTAAAATAGATATGCTAGGCCTCACCAATTCCTATAATGTGCCATGGAAACCACACATCCAGCAATGCTGAAGCTGCCTCTCGAAAGCTGGGGATGTTGTACAGATGCCGTAGCTACTTCACTCCTGAGAAGTTGCTTCAGGTTAATAAGGGATTCATTCGTCCTATCTTGGAGTACTGCTCTCATATCTAGGGTGGCTCTTCCGTCCAGCTGTTAGATAGGGTGGCATCAAAGGCATTTCGTCATATTAACTCTCCTCCTTTAGTCAATGGTCTCTCTCTTCCCTTTCTCTTCGCCGCAGTGTTGCTTCACTCTCTTTTACAGGTACTTTAACGGGCAACAAGAATAATCCGTTATATAGTAGTACATCCTTCTTTCCTCACACAGCCAAACTATGGAATGCTGTGTCTTCTTGTGTTTCCATCCTATTACAGTCTGTCTCACTTCAAAAAGATGGTAGATTAACATAGTCTTTTCTCCTCAAATTTTTTTTTTTTTTTTTGCTCCTTATTTTCTCGCCCCTCAGGGTCCGTTGTGGGTCGATGACCTGTGCCCGGGTGGGCTATTCCCCATAAAAAAGTTCAGTGGTGATAAGTAGACATATATGTATTATGAGTTTTTGTTACCAACTAGACTTATTTCACGGACGGGATCTGCACCAAAGTCATCAGGAGTTAGTGATATGTCTTTCTCATAAGTGTAGGTTGACTTGCCTAATTTATTCTTGTATCTCCGTGTCTTACGGTTGTCATTTTTTAGTCTTCTTAATCTTCTTTCGGCAACTTCGTTTTCACCAAAATTCTTAATAATTATAGCAAGATTTATATATATTTTTAGTACATCACGACTTCATGCTGTATGTTGCGGTGTCATGGGTTGCGTTAGGCTTACCCACGCAACCAACTGCAAAGTTTGTTTTACTAGAGATAAGGCACCCGGCGAGGCATAACTGGGACATATATTTTCCATTAGTATATGTTAGCCAGCCTTTAGGGGGAGGGGCAGTAGACAGTGTTGTACTGTTCATCGCTTCACATCCAAAAACCTAATTTTAAGTAGTATCCCATTGGCCATGGGTTAGTCAATACTTCGTCCCCATCCTCTCCCTCCTGAAAGGGAGCGGGACACTGCACCACACAGAGTCCTCCACCGCCACTCCGTCTTGTGGACCGTCGTCGACACGAGATTAAGTGTGTTAACCTAGGTTGCTATCCCCGTGGAAATATCATGTGTGGATGCCTGGTTGCAACAAGAGCAATCCAGGCTGGCCTATCAAACCTACAGTAAATGGTTAATAAATTCACGCTTAGAGTTCTCCTGCACGACACCCGTCTACAGTGACCGTGATCGACACGAGACTAAGTGTGTTAACCTAGGTTGTTATCCCCGTGGAAATATCATGTGTGGAAGTCTGGTTGCAACAAAAGCAACCCAGGCTGGTCTATTGCACCTAAATGGTTAATTCAAGTCACGCTTACCAGTTCTCCTTGCCGCGACAACCGTCTACAGTGACTGTCAATGACGCGAGACTATGTGTGGTAACACAAGAGTACTTTTGTTGTTATGGCCCGTGGAAAGAAGTTCTTGTGCGGAAGCCTGGTTGCAACAAGAGCAATCCAAGCTAGCTGTAAATGTATCCCTTGAAGAATTAAGGCTCTGTTAAGTCATACCCACAGTAGAGTAATCACATGTGTTCCCAAGTTGAAAATTCCCTATTTTAGAAGATTAATTTTATTACAGCGTGAACGTGAGTGACTCATATATCCATGCAAATTGTAAATCATTGTATGGAAGCTTGACAAATAAATGTAAGTGCAATTATCTGCCCGTATCTGTGATCCTATCTTATTATTACTAAAGGTAATGACTGATTGGTTATAACAAAGTATAACCAATAACTTAGATGGATGTTGGAAATTAATGGAATTCATTAAAACATCATTTATCAAGTATAAATCATGGAATGCCGAGTGGTGGAGTGAACTTCTACGTAGATTCGCCATAATCTCCTGTAAGTAACCAGTGTGAAGGTATCGAATTCTACGGCAAGAAATAAGAAACACAGCATATTATAATCTTTATATAAAATAATCCACTCATACATCACTACGAAAAACCAAACCCATGACATGCGGAGTGCTGTGTTTGAGACAATGTTTTATCGTTGCTATCACTCAATGCAACCAGAATTTGAAACACACCTTGTATATGATGCATTTAGTCACCGCTTAATGTTACCGTGGTAACATTATGAGATGTTCTTATTACCACCATGCTATTGTACTATTCCAGATGCTAATAAATGTTGCATAATACTTCCTTGAGATAAATGTATAGTATATATCAGGTGCCTAAAAGAGAGCTCAGGTTCTCAAGTGGCTCCGCCATGTTAATATTGTTATTATTATCCACTCCGTATCTGTATTTTTTCTGGCTAAATAAACTGTTTCAATTCAATTCACAATAAGAAAGAGAACTCTCCCACAGCCATGAATCTCAACGCTCCTCTACGGTTCCTCACACAAGGTTCTTAGTCTGGGAAGTTTGTATTTTCACTTGTTTCCATAAAATTTCTTCTCTTTCCTCCTTTCTCGAAGTCTGTTTATTCTATGCGAATTTTATATTATTCATCTTGTTTTCTTTCTGTAGGGGCTGTTTTACCTTCAGTATTCCATGTCCAGGTATCTTATTCTTCTGTAGTATTTCCTGTGTATGTGTCTGGTGATATAGTAAACTTTCATTCCCGCCGTCAGCGTTCATTACTGCCCTCACCACTTCCTGTACAAATATGTTTACCTCCAGAGTAAATTTTTGTTACCATTTTTGTTGTTAAGATTAAACTTTATAATAATACTATATTTTGAGGTGTGGCGCTAGGCTTACTAGTGAGGCGTGGCACTAGGATTACTAGTGAGGTGTGGCCCTAGGCTTACTAGTGTGGGACGTGGTGCTAGGATTACTAGTCTGGGGCGTGGCGCTAGAATTACTTCTGTTATTGTAATTCACTCAATGAGATGACGGATGTTTGGACACGCTGCAATCCTTCTTTAATCTCTTACAACAGTCTCACGTTAATATAACTCCTGAATAACATGTACCGAGATATGAACATATCCTGTACATTCAAGCATATCCAGCTTCGGCCTTGGCAAAATTCCCTGAGCACTTGGTAGTAGTATCTGGCATGTAAGTACTTGAGGATCTTTTGGTGAGTGAAATGAATATTTTAAAGTATTTCCTCAGATATTTCTTTGTATTAAACATTTTGTTTTCCATTTTGTGGTTCCGCCATAATATGTGATGAAAAGCAGCGTTATTAGAAATAAACCAATCATATATATAACCTGACCCAGAAGTAGATGCCACATATTGCCAAATGTTCAGGGAATTTTGTAACTGATTATGAAGGGAGCGCTGTAACACTTATTAAATTTCATAGACTTTGAAGAAACAAATATTTAAGTTATTGTAACCCTCTTTCTCCTTCTTGACTAGCAAAGTAAAGCTAAGAATATTATTAGCAAACACCAAAACAATTTATATTAATGGAAGTACTTGACAACTGCAGCTGTTAAACAAACATTACCAGTGAGACACCAAAACACTTGAGTTCATGACTGCTAATATTGTCTTTTTATCTGATGTACAGTTTTCCAGCGGTGTGTGTCTGACTAAAGGTTGGTTCTAATACTGCAACATTCAGATAAACTTAATCCCTTCAAGGACTCTCGCTGACAGATCATATTCGTAAAGGTATTTTTAATGACAGATTACCCTCTTAGCAAAGATGAACCCCTAGTGTATAGGGTCCTCTCTGTGCTGAATAAAATCTCCTGGCGTGAGTCAAATAAGTGTTAAAAGTGGCGTCGTGCGGCACTTGGTGATGAAGTGGGGAAGGGGAGCAGTGTAAAATAAAAATCAAGAACTAAGAAAACTAAATGGTCTTTGTCTCAGCATTTGTTCACTATTGTGTCCAAATTTCAGCGTCCTGGCTGATACAAGCGCGTAACCTATCTATCGGTACCCGGGAAGGTGAACTAGGCTAGAAGCTCCTGGTGTAGGTGAAGAGGAAAACAATTACGGCTCTGTGTTCTGCTTCTTGATATTGAGAGAAACTTCCTCAAGTGCTTCACAACTCTTTTTTCTGGTAAATTTAATCAATACTCACAGATTCACAGATGATGAGGCTTGTTGTGGGTTCTTTGTGGTGAGATTAGTTCCCGTTTGGAGAGCATAATGGTGACTGATAATCAACTTGGGTAATACTGAACTAGATGTGCGCGACCATGATGTTGATGTAGTGATGGTCTCACAGACCTGAGCAATCATCTGTGGCAGTGATCATCATTCTACTTTATTTGGATCTCTTGATGTTATTCTCTCTCCCTCATTCTCTCTTGTGTCTTCATTTTTCACTAAATAATTCTCTCCGCATGTATTTTTTTCTGCCATAACGTCATTCTTAATATATGGTGGTTTACCCTTTACAATTTGCATATCACAACATTGCCAATCCGCCAACTTTCACCCGTCTGCTTTCACCCGGTATCCATCACCTTTCAGCCATCACCTAGCATCCATCACCCGTCAGCAAGTGCAGCGTACTTAATATTGGAAGAACAAATACTTATAATGTATACAGCCTTAACAACATCAACCTAGAGAAGTCGACTTGTGAAAGAGACCTAGGGGTACTTGTAAGCCCGGACCTACGGCCTAGAAAACAGTGCGTTAATTTTCGAAATAAGGCAAACAGAGTATTGGGTTTTATATCTAGAAGTGTAAGTAACAAGAGTGCAGAGGTCTTATTGCAACTATATCTTGCGCTAGTCAGGCCGCACCTTGATTATGCGGTTCAGTTCTGGTGCCCCTATTATAGAATGGATATAAATTCACTAGAGTCGGTGCAGCGAAGAATGACAAAAATGATTCCGGGACTTAGAAACCTTCCATATCAGGATAGGTTAAAGAAACTGAACTTGCATTCCCTAGAAAGACGAAGAGTGCGGGGAGATATGATAGAAGTTTTTAAGTGGGTGAAAGGAATCAATAAAGGGGATATAGATAAAGTTCTTATAATATCCGAGCAGGATAGGACTCGGAGCAACGGATTCAAGTTGGATAAGTTTAGGTTTAGGAGGGAGATAGGAAGAAACTGGTTCACAAATAGGGTGGTGGACGAGTGGAACAAGCTTAGCAACTTTGTAGTAAGTGCGGGAACCCTGGAAAGTTTCAAAAGGAGGCTAGATAGATTCATGGATGATAGAGAGTGGTAGTAACTCTCGACAGGAGCTGCCATGCACAGGCCAACCGGCCTATTGCAGACTCCTTATGTTCTTATGTCAGCCTTCACTCGTCAACCATCGTCCGTCAGCATTCACCAGTAAACCTTCACCAGTAAACCTTCACCCGTCAACCTTCACCTATTAACCTTCAACCGCCTGCCATCACCCGTCAGTCATCACCTATTTGTCTTCACCCGTCAGTCTTCACCCGTCAGTCTTCACCTGTCAACCTCACCCGTCAACCTCCACCCGTCATCTTCGTCTCCACTTGTCACCATCTCCCGTCACGTCATTCTTCACCCGTCATTCCTCAGGACAGGAACATACAGTATAAAATAAATAGTTTCGTTTATAATACAAATACTGGTACATGAAAACATTCCATTCTGTGTACAAGGAGAGGCTGTCTACCTCACACTAACAAACAGCTTCTGGCCACGACATCTGAGTCTATAATTTGTACCTCAAGTGCCCGACTGATGTTTATGTTTACTACCTGCCATTATCACGTGACCTGGTGCTGTTGTTCCTTACCTTATGATGGATGCGATCACTCATATATTGTCTAAAGAATCCAAACAATTTACTCTTTGTTAGATTATATTCAGATGCATTGTCATATACCTGTCTCCAAGTAGGTGTAGATTGTAGCTGCCTCACGTGGGCCAATAAGCGTAGTGCAGTGCCATATTTACGAAGGCTGATCCCAGGTAACTAAGGGGTAGTTAACATTAACCTTAGGTGCTCATCATGACAACAGTGGTGAGAATTCATAAGTGGTGTTTCTTATCAGCTCCAAACATGGCAGTAATGATAAACAGCAGGTTAGGTTAGGTTAGGTTAGGTTAGGTTAGGTTAGGTTAGGTTAGATCAGATCAGGTTAGGTTAGGTTAGATCAGATCAGGACTTTTTGTGTTCACTATTTATTTGAAAGTTAGCGATCCCTTTTATACCTTTGACATCATCAAACTCATATATTTGTTACTTATTAATATTTACAATGTAGTTACAAAAAATGACAGAGTAACTTTACCAAACAGTCACCTCACAGACGGGCGTGTGTTGGTCAGTAAGGTTGTTCTCTCTTCATGTTACTTGAAGCGTGTGGAGGTCTTGAGCAAAACACAATTCCAATGAATTTGAACAAAACTGAAGGTATTCTTGTTCCCTCAAGCAGGCTGCTGTGTGATCAACTGGATGCACTGCTGCAATATTATAACCACAAAATATGAATATCTTTAAGGCCAACAAATACAATACATTTTAACATGAACTTCCCGACTACCAGACATGTGAGAGTAAATGTAGTGCCATTGTTTAAGATTATTACAGAGGACAAGAAGACCCCTGGCATTTGCTTCTTGTCCCATGTCGTAGCTCGTGTGATAATCCTAATGACAGCAGACACTTACATACATTTTAACAGCTTACTAGTGTATGGTTGACGTGGCCAGTGTGATGTTATACTGGGGAGACGGTATATTTTAACATCCTCATTAAGCAAATCATGTTGAGAAGGATGAAATAAAACACACACACACACACACACACACACACCAACATTTTCCTGTAGGTACAATATTATTTATAATAGTATAACATAATAATGTTAAAACAAAGTTAATAAATAAGTACATCATTGGTTCATTCTATGTTGTGAGCTTCAGGTAAATTTATAATGCAACATTTTTGTTGAACAATGTTGCCTTTTAAACTAAATCTGAGGCAGTGGGGCAAAACTTTTTACATAAATGACTGGAAGGTGACAGCCGCTGTCACTGAGTTACCAAAGTTTACTTATATTACTAAACGTTCTATCCTTAAGAACTTATTAGGTAATTCCTTTACTAATGAAGTGTGTTTTAAGTTTTCTGTTATCTAAAGTGTTGGTAAAAATGTGATTCTGAATAATCATGACAATTTTTTTTTATCTGTGGTTGGTGGTTGTCCGAATAAACTAAATTTCATATTTGTTCAAAACAAATTGCATGCAATTTTGTTGCAACAAAATAATGAGTGTAATAATTTTAAAAAGTGTGTGTGTGTGTGTGTGTGTGTGTGTGTGTGTGTGTGTGTGTGTGTGTGTGACATGGGTCACTTACAGGAGGCACCTCAAGGCACTTGAAAACTTTCACCAACGTAGTCTACGTTCCATCCTCCGAGTTCGCTGGGAAGACAAGAGAACAAATGCCAGTATTCTTGCTGACACCAACTGTAGGAGCATCGAGGCTACCATTATTAATTACCAACTACTGTACGTTGGACTGGCTGTGTTACCCGTGTGGACGACAGTAGACTGCCAAAGCAGCTACTTTACAGTCACTTAACGACCCAGTCACCTAACGACCCCCTCACCTAGGAGACGATCACTCCACACCGTAACGCTTGAAGGAGCACCACACGACTGCATACCGAGGCAGATAAGCGCCAACGCAAGGAAAAGACCCTGCCGCCGCCCCTCCCGCACTAGATATAGCCCTCCACACATACACCATCTGTGGACGATCTTGCAGGTCCCTATTGGCCTCTCGAGTCATAGCTGGTTGATCGTCATACTCGATTCCGAGTGACAGCATAGTAGTAGTAGCAGTAGTAATGTGTGTGTGTGTGTGTGTTTACGGTTAGTCAAAAGACACGCTGGAGATAAATGACGTTAACAAATACAGTTTATATCTGCTGTAACTTTTGTGAATATTGTGAACAATAATTATCATCATGGAACCTTAACACTGTTGATGATCTGATAGCATTATGAGGGACTCGATCATGGTGTTTATAGTGAGGAGAGGAACATATCGATTATTGAGGACAGTGCCTCAGTCATCACCAAATTATTGAGGACAGTGCCTCAGTCATCACCAAATTATTGAGGACGGTGCCACAGTCATCATCGAATTATTGAGGACAGTGCCCCAGTCATCATCACATTATTGAGGACAATGGTGTCATCACCAAATTATTGAGGACAGTGCCTCAGTCATCACCAAATTATTGAGGACGGTGCCACAGTCATCATCGAATTATTGAGGACAGTGCCCCAGTCATCATCACATTATTGAGGACGGTATCACAGTCATCACCAAATTATTGAAGACAGTGCAGTCATCACCAAATTATTGAGGACAGTGCCTCAGTCATCACCAAATTATTGAGGACAGTGCCACAGTCATCATCAAATTATTGAGGACGGTATCACAGTCATCATCAAATTATTGAGGACGGTGCCACAGTCATCACCAAATTATTGAGGACGGTGCCACAGTCATCACCAAATTATATTGACGGCGGCGCCACAGTCATCATCAATTTATTATAATAAATTGATGATGACTGTGGCGCCGCCGTCAATTATTATTGACGGCGGCGCCACAGTCATCACCAGTCATTATTATTACATTTTCGCCCCCCAGGCCGCGATGTGGGTCAGTGACCTATGCCCGGGTGGGCTAATCCCCGTAAAAAAAAGAAAAGAAAAAAAATCGCCTGTAGATGAATGATACAAACACCACCACTAATAGTTGAGGGTCTGGATAATGATGCTGTGGGTTGGGAGGACAGCGAGACATAAAGAGAGAGCATGACAATGGTTTATAAGCTGACCTTGTTGTGTCTGGCTGCGGTGGATAGAGTCGGCAACAACAACCAATTTTTTTATAAATAATGTGAGTGTTGTCTAGTTTAATACCGTGTGGTAATATTATACACACAAAAATAATGACAGAAAAATATGTTTCATGTCTGTGTTGACTAAAACTTTTATATAAAACTGTATTATTCGTCAGCATGTTTTTTTAAATAATATTATTAACATGATTAAACATTTTGACTATTAACATACTCTTAAACGCGGTGGTAATATATATAGACAGGAATAGTGATAATTATATAGACTAGATAAAGAGAAATGAACTTTTACTTCTTGCTCACTGTATTCCGTCTTGTAACGGTCTTAGGGGAGGGTGAGGGTGAGGGAGTAGGGGAGCGAGGGAGTAGGGGAGCGAGGGAGTAGGGGAGCGAGGGAGTAGGGGAGCGAGGGAGTAGGGGAGCGAGGGAGTAGGGGAGCGAGGGAGTAGGGGAGCGAGGGAGTAGGGGAGCGAGGGAGTAGGGGAGCGAGGGAGTAGGGGAGCGAGGGAGTAGGGGAGCGAGGGAAAACTGTTACAATCGTCAACAAAAGACTCTCCCGCGGTACTAGTCATCAACAAAAGACTCTCCTGCGGTACAGTCATCGCTGGTTGTGGGAGTTAGTTAGAATCTCGTAGGCTTGCAGTAGGCAAAATAATTTCTTACACCCAGAAACTCACTCCATTATGCAGACCAGTTCAGAATCACCGACGTCCTTCAAACACCTTCAATAGTCATAGCTTGTCACTTACAATTCACCAAATTTGCCAGCAGTCTGTTAACACCTCGAGTTGCCTAGTAATCTATATGACGTCATGCACAGACACACTAAACCATTAACACACATATATCTCTCTCTCTCTCTCTCTCTCTCTCTCTCTCTCTCATATGCATCAAGATGCTGGCCCATTCCTATCCATTTTTAAACTAATATTTTTCAATCGTGTTTACTCAGTAAAACCTAAACTGGATTAAGTATCGCAACACAAATACAATTTTATTGACCGCAGTGACAGACTGAAGCTCTTCACTATGCGTTTGGAATAAGACGATAATACAATCTTGGTTATCATTCACTTTTTACGGCACATAATTAAGTCGGGGACTGTAACTGACATTCTTATACTGTACCAAGTTGGCAACAGTAAATAATAATCACGTTTAAAGATGTCCAAGTGAGAGGTGTGTCGGAGAGAGAACCGGCCAGGATTAGTGAGTTGGCTTTAACATATTAAGAAAATGAGAAATGAAAAATTGCTGAAGCTTATAATTCGGAAGTGGTCAGTAGGAGGAATAGAAGAAGACTAAGACAAACTGGAGGACTGGGATGAAAGTTAAGGTGGATTAACACCCAGAAGGTCAGTGTGTGTGTTTGAATAAGCTGGGGAAGAATATTGTTTTGATTCATCTATTTGGTCCAAGTGGCTCATACATCACCCATATTGTTCACACGTCACAGTGTGCACACCTGTAAGTCATTGTGTGTGTTCTTCACGGTCAATACGGCCTTTCTTGTCTCGGGTTGTACACCTCCAGTGGTCTGTTGTCTTGTGTGGTCTATACAAGGTTTTAATCGGTATCTCCACTGGGCCCAGTCTGATCACACGATCATATGTGTTTTGTAGGAAACATTTACCTTATTGGTTACGGTACTGCCACGACGTAAAGCTGTGTGAGACGTTTAGTGTCACAACTTCGAATGAGAGAATAAAAAACACATGAACAATATGTATTATGTTGGGCTGATATTCCTCCATTAAAACTTTAAAAAATGTGCCGAAATTAATTTTATCCTTAGCCTACTAAATCTGGCTTCCAGGAGCCTGTCTCCAGAACACAAGGAGACAGTGTGGACGGTATAGCACAAGCCTCCGTCACTCCCCCACATGTAAAGTTAGTCAATGTTGGGTGAACTAAATGTAAGCCTTGTGCAGGATACAGTCGGCAGCTGCACACTAAGTTGACCGACTAAACACAAAATAAACAGAGCTCACTCATTCACGTTGGTGAATACTTGTACCAAATTTGTTGGAACACACACAAGAACATTGGAGATAGGAACACGCCTGCCTGGGTGGCCAACGTGATCACACAACTTCCATTTCACTTTACAAGCAATAAGGCAAAAGTTATCTATTTGATGCCAGACTCACTGTAAACATCATTGTCATATATCTTATTGTTAAAGACGTGGATAAACCTTCTCTTTACTTCTCTGATCAAAATACAGGACACACACACAGAATATACTGCACTAATAAACCAAACTAAACGCGGTGTTTGTGTTCCATGAAGGTACACTACTGCAGTATACCTGTGTTGTTGTTCTCATAACCATTTCCTTTCATCAGATTGTCAGTTTTTCTCCAGGTGGTTCCCTCGTGTGTTCACCTGATGACGTCATGATCTTGGGTTATACATGCGTGATGAAGCGTTACTGTGTGAGGGTCAACAGTCTGTACACTACTGCGGGAAACTCACATTCCACCGGTTCATTGATATTACCGTTAAATTGCCACTGCGTCATGGTGAGAAATTTTACAAATGATCATTGATCCCGAGTGTGCCTGTGTGTATGCGTGCGTGCATGCGTGTGTGTGTTCTACCTGAGTTTCGATTGATAGATTAAAGTTCCGTTTAACAATACATCACAACCGTGTTTGGGTCAGATGTAAAGGCGGTGTGGTCTACAGTGACGACCAAACACCGCAGATTATACCAGGTACTTTTGTTCCCTCCTGTACTAACACTGGACCCAACAATGTTGATTACAGACCAAACATCAGGTCAGGATACACGAAATAATATAGACTGTGAAAAGTTATATTCTATTTTTGAGGAAGTATAACTAATTTTTAACAACGTAAATCAGATTATGGATGAACTTTTCAATGCGCATATTTCTATCACTTTTACAGCCATGATAAATACACACGTGGTTAAGTGAATACTGTTGGACACGTGGCTGGTATACACGCGAGCGGGCGTGTGCCTGTGTCATGAACCTAAGGATAACATTAAATAAATTACCTCACCTACAGTACACCCAGCATAATACACTCCCTCTGTGTACATATTCAGACACATTAACGGCGCCACCTGCAATTTATATTTCATCATGAATGTAAACATCTGTAAAATTCTCACAAGATTTATCACATATTCGTGTATATATTATTGTACGAAGATGTGTGAAATATGGCCAATGGAAGAAAAAAGGTGTAATTTTAAAGTTCTTAAGATTCCACAGGTACAACAAAGAATAGATCATATTAATGGTAAATGCCGAGTAACCACTGGTATGACATGTTTTTGTACTTATATATCAGGTTTGTTTAAAATCCCTTAGTATTTGTTGTAATTATTCACACACACACACACACACACACACACCGAAGGGTCAAGACGAACCTGGCGCTCCTCTCGGAGCAGCCAGGTCAACTGTTAAGTTGGCCCCTACCAACTCCCTCCCCTGAACCCTCCTCCCCACCGGAATATCAACAAGTTCACGCCAGAAGTTACTATTTCATTTAGGAAAGGAATGGAACCAGTGTTAAACAGAGGTGAACAGTGGTGAACAGTGCTTAGTCAGTGAGAACAACTCAACAGTAACAGTCGCACCCAAGTTAACCTTCACACAGTGAGATCCCAGGTACCCAGTGATAACGGCCCGTGAGACCCAACAACCAGCGATGTGTTAATCCGTCTACGATAGGAAGGCCTGGGACCCTACCTCACTCATATAACACCGTCTGTGAGGGAATTACTACACAACGTGAGGCCCCTCATAACACCATCTGTGAGGGAATTACTACACCACGTGAGGCCCCTCATAACACCATCTGTGAGGGAATTACTACACCACGTGAGGCCCCGCATAACACCATCTGTGAGGGAATTACTACACCACGTGAGGCCCCTCATAACACCATCTGTGAGGGAATTACTACACCACGTGAGGCCCCGCATAACACCATCTGTGAGGGAATTACTACACCACGTGAGGCCCCTCATAACACCATCTGTGAGGGAATTACTACACCACGTGAGGCCCCGCATAACACCATCTGTGAGGGAATTACTACACCACGTGAGGCCCCTCATAACACCATCTGTGAGGGAATTACTACACCACGTGAGGCCCCTCATAACACCATCTGTGAGGGAATTACTACACCACGTGAGGTCCCTCTAACACCATCTGTGAGGGAATTACTACACAACGTCAGGTCCCTCATAACACCATATGTGAAGGAGTTACTACACCACGTGAGGCCCCTCATAACACTACCTGTGAGGGAATTACTACACCACGTCAGGTCCCTCATAACACCATCTGTGAGGGAATTACTACACCACGTGAGGCCCCGCATAACACCATCTGTGAGGGAATTACTACACCACGTGAGGCCCCGCATAACACCATCTGTGAGGGAATTACTACACCACGTGGTCCCTCATAACACCATCTGTGAGGGAATTACTACACCACGTGAGGCCCCTCATAACACCATCTGTGAGGGAACTACTACACCACGTGAGGTCCCTCCTAACACCATCTGGGAGGGAGTTACTACACTACGTGTTTGCTGTTCAACACCTACAATAATCTGTATGTTCACTGTATGTTCCTTTACCTTTCTCTAATGAAGGCTTTTGTTAAGCCACCAATGTATGTAATAAGTCATTTATGTCCAATGTATATTTTCAGCCTTCGGGCTGCAGAACTTTTTCAATAAACCGTAATTATTATTATTATTATTATTACACACACACACTCACTCACTCACTCACTCACTCTAATCTCTCGTGACCAGTAATTATGTGACTGAAAAATGGTTCATACAGCATGTATAGATTACACTCAGGTTCGCCTACACTATAAAGTTACTGTGATAACTCCGCCAATAGTCGTGTCCTATACAGTAGTAATCCAGGGAGCCTCTATCCGTCCAGAGGTGAGGACCAGTCTTTCTTTAGGTTCTCGGCTCATGTACTAATAAAATTAATGGGAGGTTTGTGGCTGGTAACTGTTGTGTGTCTCATACTGTAAACACTCCGGGAACATTGGTGAGTTGTGTGGTAGTGTTTTGTGCACATGCCACCTCTCCTATCGTGTCATTACCAAACGCGGCCTTTTATAGCTGTGTGTGTGTGTGTGTGTGTGTGGGTGTGTGTGTGTATGTATGTATGTGTGTGTGTGTGTGTGAAGACAATAAATCAATCCCAGTATTTTCTCTGACACCAACTATAGGAGCATTATGGACGGGTCATGTTATCCTCATGGACGACAAATAGACTGGCGGGCGACGGAAAAAGTATAAGGATAGTCTTAAGACAAATTTGTGAAAGTGCCAAGTCGACCCCCTCACCTGGGAGACGATCACTCCACACCGTAACGCTTGGCGGAGCACCACACGAGGTGGTGTCAATACTTTCGAGTTAGCCCGACTACATACCAAGGCAGATAAGCGCGACGTAGTAGTAGTTGTGTGTGTGTGTGTGACTCATGTTCCTGGGGAGCCTACTGGTATGATTTGTGGATCATTGTCACTCTAATAGTAAGTGATATATTCAGGAGAATCTTTGCTCTATTAATAAGTGATGGTACTGAAGGTCAAACTTTACTTATCTGAAGTTTGTGCAGGTAATGATACACCCTGGGACTCAATTACAAAAAGTACAATAAAACAGAGACTAAAAAATGGTGGATAAACGGGCAGCTTTTCACTTGTTAGGTCAACATAATTATATCATCGAGTAAAACCTTAGGCTACTCGTTTCTACCATGTAAACAACCACGTGTTCTAGATAATTTAGAGGTCGGCAATAATGAATTTGATGAGAGAGAGAGAGAGAGAGAGAGAGAGAGAGAGAGAGAGAGAGAGAGAGATTATCGTGGCAAGTTTGGAAAGGCTTCATGGTTAGGCTATAATACTCCGGCTATAATACTCCGGCTATAAGACTCCGGCTATAAGACTCTGGTTATAATGCTCTGGGTATAATACTCTGGCTATAATACTCTGGCTATAACACTATGGCTATAATACTCTGGCTATAATACTCCGGCTATAAAACTCTGGTTACAATGCTCTGGTTATAATGCTCTGGCTATAATGCTCTGCCTATAATACTCTGGCTATAATGCTTTGGGACTTTGTGTGTAGTGTTTTACAATAAAGTGTCTACATCAGTCACCGGGTTGATACGTGTTGTGCCTTAGACATCTTGGACTAAGGTGATTAAACCACTTACCAACTATCTAAAGTCATTAACAAAAGGTGAGATTCCTGTTATATTTCAAGGCATTATATTTCTCTCTTATATAACGCCTACGGTTACTTCTGGAAACTTCATCAGCTGTTCTGTTATTCAAAGCGAGTTGTGCAGGACGAGACAGCAACAAAACAATTTCCAATCAGTTGATGTTAAGAGCGATAGACTAGTTAAAACATTCGGGACCTGGCTTTAGGCTTATCTGTTGACGTGCAGGTGTTGACTGACGCTAATTAAAACATCGCGCGAGTCTGTGAACAATAATAATTCCAGTAATGGGTTTACATGGTAGAATTTCTTGCTTTACAGAACTAATCATATCAGTATTAGTCCAGAACTGACACATTTGCTATATTTATTCAAAACTAAAATTCAATGTTGTCAAATATATTTCAAACATCCCAGTTCCTTGCCAGTAACACAGACATCAGTGCTCAGTGCTCCTGTGGGTATAGAGAAACTAAAATATTTACGAAACTACAGTCCCCGTGTCAGATATGAACCATTTCAAACTATTTCCTTTTTTCATGTCCAGCTAAAGCAAAAATTCCTTCGCTTCTCCGTCATAATCCAACCATGTCCCTCACATAGTGGTGACAAGTGATCACGGGCACATTCGTGCCCAGTGAAAGTTTGAACGCTCGTGCTTGGCTAGCGTACAGCGAATGAGGGTGCGCCAAGTCTGTAGATTTGCATGGTTAATTAGGGTGCGCCAAGTCCGTAGACTTGCATTTTTTTCCATCGTAAATAAAATGGTTAATTAATGCCTTCCAAGAGAAGCCATCGACATGGGACCAAGTTTGTTCCACTCTACGAATTTTTGTGATTTTTCCACCAAGTTTGATGAAAAACGATTGTGCTGTTTCGGCTGCCCAGAAAAGACAGACAGACAGACACACGCCTAGTCCTATAGTTTATTAGATAGAATAAAGGTTAGAATAATTAGTTAAAGAAATATTCGCCAAAAGGCGAGATTAAAAAAAATATATATTATGAATCACCGATGATCATTCCTAGATAAATTATATTATGAAGAGAAGTGACCTTGATTCTGGTTAGATTAGTCACCATCTGCTTAAGTCATCACCTGTGTTAAGTCATCATAATCATCATCCACGGTTGTCAGTATTAGGCCCATCTCACATGACTGACCGACAATCGATGTTCTTTCCGCGCGAGGGTGTTAGTTTTCAATGGGTCTTATTATTTACGCTGGTGGATGTAAGACCTCCTACCCTCACTGACGCAGCTATGGTCAGTTTGGTGCTATTCTTGTTTATAAACGCCTTCTAATCTGTCTCAAGTCTATCCGTCCTGTCTATTGCCATCCCAACTGTCTGTTCGTCTGCGTGGTGTTTGACTGTAAGCCCGTCTGTACTCTTTGTGTCGTCAAATCTGTCTGTCTTATCCGTTGTTGGCATGTCTCTGCCTGTTTGCCTAAAGTGAACCAGTCAGTCAGCTGTCTGTCTGTCTGTCTGTCATGTTAGTTGCCATATTGTCTATTTGCATGTATGAATGTGTCTATTTTTGTCAACCTCCTGTCTGTTTCACTGCCTATATTCGCCCTGTGTCTATTGTAGTCATCTCCTCCATGCATTAATGTTATTATCTTTTTATCTCTTCTCCTTTTCCATGTACAGTCAGTCACAGGAATAAGTACACACTGTAGCCTCGTAAGGTCCGAAAATGCTCTGGTAAAGTTGAAACTGCACATCCAGACGCATGATGAAACTGCGCATCCAGATGCATGATGAAACTCAGCTCCCCCCACCTGTTAT